>NW_027366487.1:0-71252 GCF_046119375.1 Phyllobates terribilis
ACACAATAAAAACTATTTTATAGAAAACAATTTTTTTTTGCATCGCTTTATTCTGAGAGCTATAACTTTTTTATTTTTTGGCTGATGGAGCTGTATGGCGGCTTGTTTTTTTGCAGGACAAGATGGTGTTTTCAGCGATACCATTTTTATTTACATTCGCCTTTTTGATCGCGTGTTATTACATTTTTTGTTTGGCGCTATGGTGATAAAGCATTGTTTTTTGCTTTGTTTTTTTACCGTGTTCACTAAAGGGGTTAACTAGTGGGACAGTTTTATAGGTCAGGTCGTTCCGGACACAGCGATACCAAAAGTGTACTTTATTTATTTTTATGTAAATATGTGTATTTAATTAATAATTTTTCCTTTCTTTGTTGTTGTTTTTTTTAAAATGTTTTTACAAATTTTAAAACCTTTTTTTTTTTACACTAATTGACCTTGTCTCTGGACGGGACATCAACTTTTCCTGCCCGGATCGCTGATCTAATACTCTGGATTGCTTGCATCAGGTGCTGCATGTACGGTGAATGGCATGAAGAGGTTAAATGGAATCTGTCACTAAATTATTGCCACTGACTGGCAGCTTTCTGCCTATGCACAGTGTACAGAGAGCGGCCAATCAGGGCTGTGGGTGGAGCTATACAGAGCTCAGAGCACTACTAGAGCTACAGCAGAAAAAAACAGGAATTTCATCAGAACTGCAGCGAGCAGCCCAGTAAGCAACCGATCACTGGAATCAGGGTCTCTGCCCCCACATCATGCTGCTCTCTGATCAGATAGCAAAACCTGATGTCGGACTTGTTACATAACACAATAAAGCTGATAGAAATGTAGAGGAGTTACCTCTCCGCTCAGCAGGGAGATGATCTCCAGGGTGAAGTGTAATAATCTTCTGGTGGTCTCGTCCTCGTCCATCCTCGGGGTCATTCAGGAGAAGGAGGGATGAGCACTGGATCAGCTGGAGGGATATCATCCTGCCGGCTGATAACAGAGAGCAAGAGCTGCACACAACCAGGACGGAGATCTGCACTGAGAGCTAGAGGACCTGTGGTGACATCACCGCCATGTGATCAGGGGGCGGAGCTCAGGAGAGAAGTGGTGAAGGACCTGTGATAATGATGATGTCACCACAGCTCCTCCCCCTCAGTGCAGCAGACGCTTCATACTTCTCCTGGATCTCTGTTCTCTCTGTTATCAGCCATTATACAGAGACCTGCGCCCAGGAGACATTATATACAGAGCAGAGAACATTCCCCGCAGATTATATTCCTGGAGACGGAACAGGATCTGTGTGACGTCAGCACTGAGGGGATTCCAGGAGGAGACCAGAGGCCGAGAGACCGGATCCATCAGTGGTCGGTGACGTCTTGTAGATGTGATCGGAACCTTAGTTACAGGATCCATCGCTCGTGATCGGTGACGTCTTCTAGATGTGATCGGAGCCTTAGTTACAGGATCCATCGGTCGTCGTCGGTGACGTCTTGTAGATGTGATCGGAGCCTTAGTTACCGGATCCATCGCTCGTGGTCGGTGACGTCTTGTAGATGTGATCGGAGCCTTAGTTACAGGATCCATCGGTCGTGGTCGGTGACATCTTGTAGATGTGATCGGAGCCTTAGTTACAGGATCCATCGGTCGTGGTTGGTGACGTCTTGTAGATGTGATCGGAGCATTAGTTACAGGATCCATCGCTCGTGGTCGGTGACATCTTGTAGATGTGATCGGAGCCTTAGTTACAGGATCCATCGGTCGTGGTTGGTGACGTCTTGTAGATGTGATCGGAGCATTAGTTACAGGATCCATCGCTCGTGGTCGGTGACGTCTTGTAGATGTGATCGGAGCCTTAGTTACAGGATCCATCGGTCGTGGTCGGTGACATCTTGTAGATGTGATCGGAGCATTAGTTACAGGATCCATCGCTCGCGGTCGGTGACGTCTTGTAGATGTGATCGGAGCCTTAGTTACAGGATCCATCGGTTGTGGTCGGTGACGTCTTGTTGATGTGATCGGAGCCTTAGTTACAGGATCCATTGGTCGTGGTCCGTGATGTCTTGTAGATGTGATCGGAGCCTTAGTTACAGGATCCATCGGTCGTGGACTTCTTGTAGATGTGATCGGATTCTTAGTTACAGGATCCATCGGTCGTGGTCGGTGACGTTTTGTAGATGTGATCGGAGCCTTAGTTACAGGATCCATCGGTCGTGGTCGGTGACGTCTTGTAGATGTGATCGGAGTCTTAGTTACAGGATCCATCGGTCGTGGTCGGTGTCGTCTTGTAGATGTGATCAGAGCCTTACACTGTGTGCAGAATTATTAGGCAAGTTGCATTTTAGAGTATTATTTTTATTAATGATCAACAAATATGTTCTCAATCAACCCAAAAGACTCATAAATATCCACGCTTAATATTTTTGGAAGTTGGAGGTTTTTTTTTTTTAAATTTGGCTATCTTAGGAGGATATCTGTTTGTGCAGGTAACTTTTACTGTGCCGAATTATTAGGCAACTTAATAAAAATCAAATATAATCTCATCTCACTTTTTTATTTTCACCAGGTAAACCAATATCAGTGCACAAAATTTAGAAATAAACATTTCTGACATGCAAAAACAAAATGTAAAAAAATCAGTGATCAATATAGCCACCTTTCTTTATGATGACACTCAACAGCCTTCCATCTATAGATTCTGTCACTTGCTTGATCTGTTTTCGATCAACATTGCGTGCAGCAGCCACCACAGCCTCCCAGACACTGTTCCGAGAGGTGTACTGTTTTCCCTCCCTGTAGATCTCACATTTTATGATGGACTACAGGTTCTCTATGGGGTTCAGATCAGGTGAATAAGGGGGCCATGTCATTATTTTTTCTTCTTTTAGACCTTTACTGGCCAGCCACGCTGTGGAGTAGTTGGATGCATGTGATGGAGCATTGTCCTGCATGAAAATCATGTTTT
This sequence comes from Phyllobates terribilis, assembly GCF_046119375.1. Classification (NCBI taxonomy): domain Eukaryota; kingdom Metazoa; phylum Chordata; class Amphibia; order Anura; family Dendrobatidae; genus Phyllobates; species Phyllobates terribilis. Next base: position 2,951 of record NW_027366487.1, read on the forward strand.
TCTTGAACGATACCGACTTCTTCCTCTACCACTGCTTGAAAAAGTTGTCTTCTAGAAACTGGCAGTAGGTCTGGGAGTTGAGCTTAACTCTATCCTCAACCCGAAAAGGTCCCACAAGTTCATCTTTGATGATACCAGCCCATACCAGTACCCCACCTCCACCTTGCTGGCATCTGAGTCGGAGTGGAGCTCTCTGCCCTTTACTGATCCAGCCTCTGGCCCATCCATCTGGCCCATCAAGAGTCACTCTCATTTCATCAGTCCATAAAACCTTTGAAAAATCAGTCTTAAGATATTTCTTGGCCTATTATTGACGTTTTATCTTATGTTTCTTGTTCAAAGGTGGTCATTTTTCAGCCTTCCTTACCTTGGCCATGTCCCTGAGTATCGCACACCTTGTGCTTTTTGATACTCCAGTAACGTTGCAGCTATGAAATATGGCAAAACTGGTGGCGAATGGCATCTTGGCAGCTTCACGCTTGATTTTTCCTCAATTGATGGGCAGTTACTTCGCGCCTTTTTTGGCCAACACGCTTCTTGCGACCCTGTTGGCTATTTGCCATGAAACGCTTGATTGTTCGGTGACCACACTTCAAAAGTTTGGAAATTTCAAGATTGCTGCATCCCTCTGCAAGACATCTCACAATTTTGGACTTTTCAGAGCCCGTCAAATCTCTCTTCTGACCCATTTTTCCAAAGGAACGGAAGTTGCCTAATAATTAAGCACACCTTATATAGGGTGTTGATGTCATTAGTCAACACCCCTCCTCATTACAGAGATGCACATCACCAGATTTACTTAATTGGTAGTTGTCTCTCAAGCTATGCAGCTTGGAGTAGGACAACATATATAAAAAGTATCATGTGATCAAAATACTCATTTGCCTAATAATTTGGCACACAGTGTAGTTACAGGATCCATCGGTCGTGGTCGGTGACGTCTTGTAGATGTGATCGTAGCCTTAGTTACAGGATCCATCGGTCGTGGTCGGTGACTTCTTGTAGATGTAATTGGAGCCTTAGTTACAGGATCCATCAGTCGTGGTTGGTGATGTCTTGTAGATGTGATTGGGGCCTTAGTTACAGGATCCATCGGTCATGGTCGGTGTTGTCTTGTAGATGTGATCGGAGCCTTAGTTACAGGATCCATCGGTCATGGTTGGTGTCATCTTGTAGATGTGATCGAAGCCTTAGTTACAGAATCCATCGGTCGTGGTTGGTGACTTCTTGTAGATGTGATCGGAGCCTTAGTTACAGGATCCATCAGTCGTGGTCGGTGTCGTCTTAACAATAGTGAGGGCTGACTGCTGGCCCTTTAACAATACTAAGGGCTGCCTGACGGCCCTATAAAAATAGGCTTTGTGACTTTCAGAGTCCCTCCTTCATAAATGAAAGAGGATGTGTCTGATCATGTCTCACATACCACATGGGTAGGTAAGTTAGTAAAATGTTAAAATGATATTTACCGGTGAATGTATTTTTCACCATGGAAAGCGATGCAAAACTACAAAAATGCATGTGAACCTAGCCCAATGTGTGGAGGAGCACTTTTTTGTGTGTTTTTTTTTTGCCTTGTATACAAGCCATTACCCTGGAAAGAATGTCCTTTTAACGTTTTTTTTCCGGGAAAATCCATTTTGGCTTTGTTTTTGTATGTTTTATTGTGAGTCCGTAAAAGTGGTGTAATACTCTGACAACATTGTTCACAGCAGTGACCTGGGAGTCAGAGATGCTTCCAGGGGTCTTCCCATGTAATTTGAGCACTGTTCCCATCGATTTGGGCAATTCTTACGCCCCCTGCAGACCTCCGAGGTGGTGGCCGCCAGAAGAATGCTCGAGTTTCCCATTGACTTAGATTGGGCTCATTGCTCGGGTCGAGCACCCGAGCATTACGATTTACTCGGCCCGAGCAACGAGCACTTCCAGCATTTTAGAGCTTGCTCATCACTAGTAACGAGCTAATTTAGTAATAGAGAGCAAACTCTCCTAAATATTCAGACAGAGCTTTGGGGAAGGATTTATGCAGGGGCGGGGAGCATTTATGTACATTTTGTCCAAGTGCCATTTTTTCAAAATGCCTGGCCATTAAACATAGCAGAAAGGGCAGGAGCAGGTAAGACATTCAAAGAAACCTACTTCCAGATCATTTGCACTGCATCAAGTATTCACCATATTTACTTGTATAATTTCTATTCTGGCAGCTGCACTCACTCACATCCACAGTCCTTGCACACACTCTTTGCACTCCATCCATATCAGCCCCTCTCTCCCCTCCTATGCACAGTACTGAATAGCTGCACTAAGATCTGCTAATTATTTCTCCACTTTGGATCTCAATAGTGGGTACTGGCAGGTTCCTGTGGCAGAGGCGGACAAAGAAAAGACCGCGTTTACAACACCAATGGGCCTCAGCGAGTTCAACTGCATGCCATTAGGGCTCTGCAATGCCACAGGAACCTTCCAGCAGTTAATGGCGTGCTGCCTAGGACACAAGAACTTCAAAACTGTCCTGCTGTACCTGGACGACGTAATTGTCTACTCGAAGACATATGAAGACCACCTGGAGCACCTGGCCGAGGTGTTTGAAGCCCTATCTGGTTTTGGCCTGTAGGTAAAGCTGTCCAAATGCCACCTGTTAAAGCCCAAGGTGCAGTACCTAGATCATGTGGTAAGCGCCGAAGGTGTAGCGCCAGACCCTGAAAAAGTCACCGTAATCAAGGACTGGCTAAGACCCTCCACTATCAAGGAAGTGCGGCAGTTCCTCGGGCTGGTAGGCTACTACAGGAGATTTATCAAGGGTTTCACCAAGATAGCAGCACCCATGCAGGACCTCCTGGTAGGCCAGTCCAAGAAGGCCAAGAACCCGAAACCTCCGTTCAAATAGGGTAAACCAGAAGACGAATCTTTCACCCTACTGAAGATGGCTCTGACCGGAGACGAAGTCCTGGCCTACCCCGACTATGGCCAACCCTTTATACTCCATTCAGATGCCAGCAACGTGAGATTGGGAGCGGTGCAGTCCCAGGTACAGCAAGGCAGAGAGAGAGTGATTGCCTATGCCAGCAGGAAGCTCCGGCCCTCGGAAAGGAACCCCGACAACTACAGTTACTTCAAGTTGGAGTTTCTCGCCATAGTCTGGGCTGTAACAGAGCGCTTCAAGCACTATCTCGCCTCCTCCAAATTTACAGTCTTCATGGACAATAACCCGCTGATGCACCAGGAGACTGCGAGGCTTGGTGCCCTAGAGCAAAGATCGATGGCCCGACTGTCTAACTACGAGTTTACCATCAAGTATCGGGCGGGGCATAAAAATGCAAATGCTGATGCGCTGTCTAGGATGCCCAACTTGCCAGATGGGGGAGAAGACCTGGAAGAGCTGGAGGAGATAGAGATACCCGCTTTCCATCGTAATGGGGTGACCCAGTGCTCCCACTATGTAAGGGACAAGAGCTCCACCAACAGAGAGGCCACGTTCAACCCATTGCCCCACCATGGATGGGGAGAAACGCAGGATAGCGACCCGGCTGTCCGCCTAGTCAAGGAGTTGCTGATGCAAGCTGACTCATACCCTGATCCAGATGCTCCACAGGAGACCCAACAGTTGTGAAAGGAGAAGGGCAAACTGTTCATCTACAAAGGAAAGCTGTGTCGAAGAAGCATCAACTCCCGGACACATGAACTGGTCTGGCAGGTGGTAGTCCCGAGGCGGGATGCGTCAATGGTCTTAGAAGCGTACCACGATGGAGCAGGATACTTCGGGTGGAAGAAGTTGGAAGTCCTGTTACGTGAGCAATTCTACTGGCCTGGCATGAGGAAAGCAATCGAGAGATGGTGTCGAGAATGTGGTCCATGCAACCTGAGACGAAAAGACCGTGACAGCCAGAGGGCTTCCCTGCAGCCCATCATCACCAAACAGCCACTAGAACTGGTAGCCTTGGACCACATGAAGCTAGCCCCAAGCAGGTCAGGCTATGTCTACGCGCTAACCATAGTAGACCACTACTCCCGATTCCTGGTAGTAGTGCCAGTAAAAGACCAGGCGGCTCAGACGGCAGCCAAAGCGTTCCAACAGCACTTTTGTGGCCCGCACGGTTACCCTGAACGGGTGCTTACCGAACAAGGTCCAGCCTTTAAAGCAGAGGTGTTCCAGGAATTCTGTAACTTGTGCGGTTGCAAGAAAATAAGGACGACGCCGTATCATCCCCAGACCAATGGGTTGTGTAAAAAGATGAACCAGGTGGTGATAGACCTGTTGAAGACGTTGCCCCTTAAAGAACGTAGCCTGTGGCCAGAGAAGTTACCAGATTTGGTGGACCTATATAATCACATCCCGGTGAACTCCACCAACTGTACACCTGCTTACCTGATGAGAGCAAGACCTGGTAGACTACCCATTGACTTAGACATGGGAGTCTTAACACCAGAGACGACCTCACCAGATGCGGATTGGGATACCGAGCGGCAGCAACAATACCGCAAGGTGCAAGAATGTGTTGAGAGAAGTTTGTCCCAGGCAAGACAGAAGCAAGAGAAAACTTATAATCAGCATGCACCTGCCGTTCCCTTATCACCTGGAGAACAGGTACTTAAGAGGAAAAGACGAGTCCACAAGTTAGATGACCAGTGGGAGGTTGAGCCATACACCGTCCTACCCTCAAATTACGACAACACCAAAGTGTGCCTCATCAGCAAAGATGGAGGGGAAACTTCAGCGGCAGTCTCAAGAGATCACTTGAAGATATGTCCTGAACAGTTGAAACACAAAGAAGATCAAGACAGCCCTCAGCCCACAGAAGAGGTGGAAGAAACGATTCAGACAGTTCTCAGAGAATTTCCCCGGTCTTGGACGCAGGTGAACAAAGCGATTGTGGTACCGGTCCTGACCTTTCTCCAAGCGGCCTCACCGGAAGCTGCAGAGGCTCCAGAACATCTGGAAGACCAGTCGGCCCCAGAGACAGATACTTCATCAGCAGCAGATCAGGAGAATCTACCCTCTGCTAGCAGTGAACCTGTAGTACCCAGGGTGAGCCAAAGAATTTGTAGGAGATTACCCAGCCTACCGGTGTTACCTCAGACTACCCGTAGTGTAGATCACACTGAACCCACCACACCAGGGGTAGACACTAGGGACCAGCGTAGGGCAGTGACAACTAACGTACTATGTAGATCGACCAGGAGTCCAAAAGGTCAGCTCCCTGCTCGCTGGAGAAACTAAAGTATAAAGTATAAGAGAACTAAAGTGTATGTTGTTTATAGTTGTACCCATTAAATAGTCTTGCAAAAGTATATTTGTTGAATTTATGGACAATTGGGCCACAGGACTAGGTGTGGTCAGGACAATATTGAAAATAGTTTCTAATAGGCCTAGAAAATAAACCGCAGGCGTGGCTGGAGACCAGGCCCAACGAAAGAGTGCCCTGAAGCCACGCCCAGGGACGATGCACAAAGTGGGTTGATGCGGTTCCCACTAGCCAAATTACAGTTACCAGGATTGTGGCGTAAGGACTAAGCGCCGCAGTGACTGCTTTCAATTTTTGTTGGGTTTTTGTAATTTTTGATTTTGTAACCTGTTTGTAATGTGAATTGTTATTTGTTAATTTTAAAAGGTATCCTCAGTCCGGGAGTACTGAAGTTAACTAGGGGGGAATGTGGCACTCCAGGGGTCCGGTTGCCACAGTGGCATTGCCTCCCTCACAAGAGGTGATGCCATGCCTGGAAGCAAGCAGGGGTCCCCTAATCAGGTTTTACTAAGCATACAACACTTTCCTGGCTCCAGACCAGCAAGGGGAGTTTCTCCCCTTGGCAACTAGGATCTGGAGGCGAGGCGGGGTTAGTTAGTCTTAGTGTGAGGAGTTGAAGTCAGGACGTTGAGGAGAGAGGAGCTGGGGACTGGAGCTGCTCAGCAGCTCACCCCAGAAGAACCAGCACAGAGGAACTGGACACCGGAGTCCGAGGCTGTGGGGGCACCGAAGGCCCAGCAGCAGAAACCGGAGGGCAGGAGATTGCAGGTCTCCTGGCCCCATCAGACGCCCGGAGGCTCAGCAGCATCGCAGGGCCCAGCACCGCCACGTGGGAGCGACGCATCAGCAAGACCCGAGCTGCCTGCCATACGGGTGAGCAAAAAGACATTGCACTCAGGGACGAGGGCCACCGCACAGCTACAAGCAGCAGGGACAAAGAGTTTAGTGGAAAGGGAAGACCTCCAACTTCACCTGGCAAGGAGGATTCTTTACTTGCTTCCAGGCTGCCCGGACTTCCACTTCTAGCCAGTACCCTAGTCCCGGCTTGTGTAATCACTACCAGTAAAGCTAAGAGGAAACCGCCATTAGGTTGTGGACTGATTATTGCTGAGCCATCAACCCCTGCACTACAATGCCCAGCATAACCCATAACATCTACACTGCCCTGGAGCTAAGCTCTACCTGTGGAGAGCCACACCATCCCTGCTGCAGTAACATCAGCTCCAGAGGACTGCTCCGGAGCGGCGGCACCCTTAGCCGCATACCACAGGTGGCGTCACGAACTTTATACAATCACTATAAATCCCCTATCAATAACCCCTTTTTATTGACCGCCCTGGGCCACGGACCGGGTCACTGCCACTGTGACATCCCCCCAGCATCTACTGGCCCGGCACCGGGTACCCCACGGCCCAGGGGGCGCGTCAGATAAATAAGACAGTACAAAGTTTAATAAGACAAAAACAAAGGGCATTCCAAATCTTGAAGGCTGAGAATACAAAAATAGCATTTCAGGAGTATAAGGCTATGTTCACACGTTGCAATTTTTCAGTGTTTTTTTAATGCATTTTTATGCAAATTTTCAGCTGCATTTTACCGTACCAGCAAAGTGTATGAGATTTCAGAAATCTCATGCACATAGCTTGTTTTTTTTTTGTCCTCAATCTTTCGTGCAATACCTTGGTTCTTGAAAAATACAGCCTGTCACTTCTTTCAGCGTAGTTTCAGCCTTTTTCACTCATTGAAAGCAATGAGTAGTGCAAAAAACACTGCAAAAACGCAGGTATCAGGTTTTGCAGTGTTTTTGATGCCAAAACCTGAGGAAGTTGAATAAGATTTTTTTTTTGCATTAAACTTTATCAGCATGCAAAAGAGACAAATGTACAGTGACAAAAACGCTGTAAAAAAAAGCACAAAAAACGCAGCAAAACCTGCTTTTTTGAGGTAGCTTCTCTACTGCCAAGAGGGCAGGTGTTGCCTGCGGGAAAAAATGCTGCAAAAACGCAATGTATGAACATAGCCTAAAGATCTCAATAAGAAATGTAAAAAAGAAAATCAGGGTAGCAAAGTTATCTACAGAGAAACAAATTACCAGAGACATTAAAATAAATCCCAAAAAATCCCAATGCCAAAAATAAAAAAAAACGGATGGTATCAGCCCCTTAAAAGACAATAATAACAAAATAATTATAGAGGACAAAGAAAAGGCGGAGATACAAAACAGTCACTTTTCATCCGTGTTCACCAATGAATCATCTAGGGATCTTTCAACAAGGCAAAAATCAAACTTCACCACCTGATATAACTAGTTTAACGCAAAAATAAGTACTCCTGCGTCTCAGCAAATTAAACATTGACAAATCCCCCGGCCCAGATGGCACACCAACCACAACCGATGGATCCTGTAACTAAGGCTCCGATCACATCTACAAGACATCAACAACCACGACCGAGGGATCCTGTAACAAAGGCTCCGATCACATCTACAAGACGTCACCGACCACGACCGATGGATCCTGTAACTAAGGCTCCGATCACATCTACAAGACATCACCGACCACGACCGATGGATCCTGTAACTAAGGCTCCGATCACATCTACAAGATGTCACCATCCACAACCGATGGATCCTGTAACTAAGTGTCCGATCACATCTACAAGACGTCACCAACCACGACCGATGGATCCTGTAACTAAGGCTCCGATCACATCTACATGATGACACCAACCACGAACTATGGATCCTGTAACTAAGGCTCCAATCACATCTACAAGACGTCACCAACCACAACTGATGGATCCTGTAACTAAGGCTCGGATCACATCTACAAGACATCAACAACCACGACTGATGGATCCTGTAACTAAGGCTCCGATCACATCTACAAGACGTCACCAACCACGACCGATGGATCCGGTCACTAAGGCTCCGATCACATCTACAAGATGTCACCAACCACGACTGTTGGATCCTGTAACTAAGGCTCCAATCACATCTACAAGACTACAGTGACTAGGACCAATGGAACCTGTAACAAAGGCTCCGATCACATCTACAAGACAGACACCAACCATGACAGATGGATCCTGTAACTAAGGCTCCGATCACATCTACAAGACGACACCAACCACAACCGATGGATCCTGTAACTAAGGCTCCAATCACATCTACAAGACTACAGTGACTAGGACCAATGGATCCTGTAACAAAGGCTCCGATCACATCTACAAGACAGACACCGACCATGACAGATGGATCCTGTAACTAAGGCTCAGATCACATCTACATGACGGCACCAATCACAACCGATGAATCCTGTAACTAAAACTCAGATCAAACCTACAAGACATCACCAACCACGACCCATGCATCCTGTAACTAAGGCTCTGATCACATCTACAAGACGTCACCAACCACGAGCGATGGATCCTGTAACTAAGGCTCTGATCACATCTACAAGACGTCACCAACCACGACCAATGGATCCTGTAACTAAGGCTCCGATCACATCTACAAGATGTCACCGACCACGACCGATGGATCCTGTAACTAAGGCTCCGATCACATCTACAAGACGACACCAACCACAACCGATGGATCCTGTAACTAAGGCTCTGATCACATCTACAAGATGATAACAACCAAGAATGATGGATCCTGTAACTAAGGCTCTGATCACAGCTGCTAGACATCACCAACCACGACCGATGGATCCTGTAACTAATGCTCCTTCTCCATTTTAGTTTATTCCCCCTACCTTCACACCCCGGTGCTTCCCTCTGCTATTTGTGAAAGAATATTTTGTGTGCCTGGAGTTTTCTGTTTATCCCTGTATGTGTTGCCCTGTTTGTCGGGTGGGTGTACTTCAGTACACAGTAGCGCCCCTCTTCCCTGGGTGGGGGAGAAGAACAAGTGGAGGGCTAACTCAGGAGTTAGGGTGAGGGTGGCGGCCTCGGCATCCTCATCTATCCCGGGGAATAGGGTGAGCAGGCTTACGCACTGTAGTTTTTCAGAACCCTAACACGTCAGGTTTGGGGACCGTTACTTCCAGGCAACCCCTAGTAGAGGCCAAGATTGTTCTCTGGGGGGCGTGACAGGTTTGTAGTTTTCAGGGAAGCCTGTAAGCTTTACTTCCGGTTACTTCCTACCTCTGCAAGTACCGAGGAGCAACAGGTGGGGATAGTAATCGCGCTCCTTTAGGGTGACCCCAAGCATGGGCTTTTTCTCTCCTGCCGGACTCCCAGTCTCTCCGGACAGTGGAGGAAATTTTTCTTACCCTGGGTCTAATATACGCAGACGCCGACCGTGTCTCCCTGGCTGAATCCATGCTACGTCAGCTGCAGCAGGGAGACCGGCCGGCAGAGGAGTATTGCTCTGAGTTTCGTAGTTGGTCCACGGACACTAAGTGTAATGACCCCGCACTCCATAGCCAATTTTGTCAAGGGCTGTCGGCATGGTTATTGGATACCCTTGCATTATATGAGACTCCAGTCTCCCTTGAAGTGGCCATGTCTCTGGCGATCCGGGTTGATCGCCGTCTTCACCACAGACAAAAAGGGACACCCCAATGTGCGGGAGATCCAGGGCTAAGGGAACCCTGGTCTGAGTCATCTGAGAAGCCCATGCAGTTGGGTGGGGCAACTCATTCTAGGGATCAAACTGGAGTTTGGGCATAAAGGGGCTGTGTGTGTTTTTACTGTGGAGGGAGGGGTCATTACATAGGTGCTTGTCCTTCCTTACCTCGCCGTAAAACAGCCACCAGGAAACCAATGAACTCGGGTTGCGGGGAGGTTAGCAACCCAGGTGTACGTGTCGCCTCTGTGAGTGGTTCTCAATTCTTCCTACCGGCCGAGATCCATCTGGGCAAAAATAAAGTGACCATTTGAGCCTTTCTGGACAGTGGACGGGGTTTAATTTGATTGACGCTGAGTTCGTCCAGGCCCAGGGCCTCAAACCGCAAACACTGTCCAGACACATACCCTTGAGCCGGGGGTATTTTTCTCAAGTAATCCGAGGGTTACATTTACAGGTTGGGGCCATACACTCAGAATGTATTGACTGTTTTGTGCTAGAGGGCCTGCCCTCTCCTGTGGTTCTGGGACTACTGGGGCTCACGCTGCACAACCCTGCAGTAGATTGGCAGACGTGGGAGGTGGTTAAATGGAGCGAGTATTGTCATGGTCACTGTTTGGGCACTCGGCTGGCTAGGGTGGATACCCAGTCCGTGCCTAAATACCTGTTAGACTTTGAGGATGTGTTCTCGGAGCAGGGGTGTCAAGAACTCCCTCCCCATCGTTCTTATGACTGCGCTGTTAATCTGGTTCCTGGAGCCAAGCTGCCAAAGAGCAGACTATATAATATCTCGGGTCCGGAGAGGCAGGCCATGAAGGACTATATTGTGGAAATTTTGGCTAAGGGTCATATCAGACCATCCTCATCCCCTGTTGCTGCAAAGTTTTTCTTTGTTAAGAAGAAAGATGGGGGGTTATGCCCCTGCTTATATTTCCACAAACTCAGTCTGATCATGGTCTGGGATTCATATCCGCTCCCTCTCATCCCGGGCCTATTTAATCAGATTGTGGGTGCAAAATGGTTTTCTAAACTGGATCTCAGGGGGGTATATAACCTCATTCATATTAAAGAGGGGGACGAGTGGAAGACGGACTTCAACACGCCTGAGGGTCATTATGAAAACCTTGTGATGCCATTCGGGTAAACTAATGCTCCCGCCGTTTTTCAGCATTTTGTTAATGACACCTGGCAGGTAGATTTGTGGTGATCTATCTTGATGACATATTAATTTATTCACTTGACCTTGAGTCACATCAGGTAAATGTCAGGCAGGTCCTTCAGATACTCAGAGGCAATAAATTATTTGTCAAGCCAGAGAAATACATGATTTTGGTTGAGGAAATCCCTTTTTTGGGTTATATTTTATCGTCCACCGGTTTTCGCATGGATCCGGCAAAAATTCAGGAGGTACTGGATTGGGAGCGTCCTGAGGATTTAAAGGCGTTACAAAGGTTTTTGGGTTTCGCCAACTACTACCGCAAGTTCATCAAAAACTTTTCTGTGGTAGCCAAACCTCTGACGGATATGACCAGGAAAGGGACGGACTATTCTAAATGGTTCAGTCCAGCCAGGGAGGCATTTAATACCCTAAAGGAGTGTTTTGCATCTGCGCCGATTCTCATACGGCCTGACGTCACTCAGCCATTCATTGTAGAAGTTGACGCGTCTGAAGTGGTGGTGGGGGCTGTTTTGTCGCAGGGTGCGTGTCCTGGTAAATGACATCCGTGTGCATACTTTTCTAAAAAACTGTCGCCCACTAAGAGAAATTATGACATTGGTAACAGAGAACTGTTGGCAATCAAGTGGGCTTTTGAGGAGTGGCGTCATTTTTTGGAGGGGGCATTTCATCCGGTTATGGTAATCACGGATCATAAGAATCTGGTATATCTAGGGTCTTCAAAACGTCTAACGCCCAGATAAGCAAGATGGGCATTATTCTTTACCAGGTTTAACTTTTTTGTCACTGTCACGTATAGGCTGGGGAACAAGGGCATTAAGGCGGATGCCTTATCTCGCTGTTTTCCTGGAGGTGGAGATAATTGTGAACCGGTTCCTATACTTCAAAAAGGGGTTGTGGTTTTATCTACAGGTGCTTCTCACAAAATTAGAATATCATCAAAAAGTAAATTTATTTCAGTTCTTCAATACAAAAAGTACAACTCATATATTATATATAGTCATTACACACACAGGGATCTATTTCAAGCGTTTATTTCTATTAATGTTGATTATTATGGCTTACAGCCAATGAAAATACAAAAGTCATTATCTCAATAAATTAGAATAATTAACAAAAAACACCTGCAAAGGTTTCCTAAGCGTATAAAATGCCCCTTAGTCTGTTTCAGTAGGCTACACAATCATGGGGAAGACTGCTGACTTGGCAGATGTCCAGAAGGCAGTCATTGACACACTCAAGGAGGGTAAGCCACAAAAAGTCATTGCTAAAGAAGCTGGCTGTTCAATGTTCATAGAGTGCTGTATCCAAGCATATTAATGGAAAGTTGAGTGGAAGGAAAAAGTGTGGTAGGAAAAGGAGCACAAGCAACCGGGATAACCGCAGCCTTCATAGAATCATAGAATCATAGAATGGTAGAGTTGGAAGGGACCTCCTGGGTCATCTGGTCCAACCCCCTGCTCAAAGCAGGATTCACTAGATCATCTCAGACAGATGTCTGTCCAGCCTCTGTTTGAAGACATCCATTGAAGGGGAACTCACCACCTCTCGTGGCAGCCTGTTCCACTCATTAATCACCCTAACTGTCAAAAAGTTTTTTCTAATATCTAATCTGTGTCTCCTCCCATTTAGTTTCATCCCATTGCTTCTAGTCTTTCCTTGTGCAAATGAGAATAAAGATGATCCTTCTACAATGTGACAGCCCTTGACATATTTGTAGACAGCTATTAAGTCTCCTCTCAGTCTTCTTTTTTGCAAGCTAAACATTCCCAAATCCTGCAACCGTTCCTCATAGGACATGGTTTGCAGACCAGTCACCATTCTGGTCGCTCTTCTCTGAACTTGCTCCAGTTTGTCTATGTCTTTTTTAAAATGTGGTGCCCAAAACTGTACACAGTATTCCAGATGAGGTCTGACCAAAGAGGAGTAAAGACCGATAATGACTTCACGTGATCTAGACTGTATGCTTCTGTTAATACATCCCAGAATTGTATTTGCCTTTTTTGCTGCTGCATCACACTGTTGACTCATGTTCAGTCTATGATCTATTAGTATACCTAAGTCTTTTTCACATGTACTGTTGCTTAGCTCTATTCCTCCCATTCTGTATATGCTTTTTTCATTTTTATTGCCCAGATGTAGTACTTTGCATTTTTCCCTGTTAAAAACCATTCTGTTGGTTGCTGCCCACTGCTCCAGTTTATTTAGGTCTTTTTGAATCCTCTCTCTCTCTTCTCTAGTATTAGCTATCCCTCCTAGCTTTGTGTCATCAGCAAATTTAATCAGTTTACCCTCAATTCCTTCATCTAAATCATTGATAAAGATGTTGAACAATACAGGTCCCAGGACGGAGCCCTGTGGTACCCCACTTGAGACATTCATCCAGCTGGATGTGAAGCCATTTACAACCACCCTTTGAGTCCGATCACTAAGCCAGTTATGAATCCACCTAACAGTTGCCTGGTCCATTGCATACTTGGTAATTTTTTCAATAAGGATGGTGTGAGATACTTTGTCAAATGCTTTGCTGAAGTCAAGATATACTATATCTACAGCATTTCCCTGATCCACCCAGTCAGTGATTCTGTCATAGAAGGAAATTAAGTTAGTCTGACATGACTTGCTAGTTACAAACCCATGCTGACTCTGGTTAATCACTTCATTCTTATCCATGTACTTACATACATGTTGTTTAATAATTTGTTCAAAGATCTTTCCTGGTATAGAAGTCAGACTCACCGGCCTATAGTTCCCTCTGTCCACCTTCTTCCCCTTTTTGAAGATAGGAACAACATTTGCTCTTCTCCAGTCTTCTGGGACTTCTCCTGTTCTCCAAGAATTTTCAAAGATTATGGAGAGTGGTTCTAAAATTTCTTCTACGATCTCCTTCAGTACTCTGGGGTGTAATTCATCTGGACCTGGAGACTTGAACTCATTTATGTTAGCTAAATATTCCCTCACAATCTTTCTGTTTACAGATAACTTGGATTCCTCTATTCCTTTAAAAGGACAGTGAAGATCAGTTGATGTTACATTTTCTTTCTGAGAGAAAACAGATGCAAAATAGGAATTAAAAAGTTCGGCCTTCTCAACATCCTCTCTTACCATTTCTCCATTTTCATCCTGTAAAAATCCTATAGCATCTTTGACTTTTCTTTTACTTTTGACATACCCCCAAAATCCTTTTTTATTGCTTTTGACATCTCTTGCAAGCCTTAATTCATTGTCAGCTTTAGCTAACCTGATACGTGCCCTGCAGGATCTGCAGACTGCATTATAATCTTCTTTAGATATGCCTCCCTCTTTCCATTTAATAAACATTTCTTTCTTTCTTTTTAGCATGTGTTTAAGTTCTGTGTTCATCCATCCTGGTTTCCTTAAATGCTTCCCATTCTTCCTACTTTTCGGGATTGTTAACGATTGTGCTTTGAGAATCTCATTTTTAAAAATTTCCCATCCTTCCTGGACATTTTTGTCCTTAAGGACATCCAGCCATTGGATCCCTCCTATTCTCTTTCTGAGTCTCTTAAAATCTGCCTTTCTAAAATCTAACCTTGAAGTCTGAGTCTTCACATGTCTTCCTCCTCTAGTTATCCAAAATTCTATAATAGCATGATCGCTGCCTCCTAGGGTCCCAGCCACCTTTACCTCCTCAACCATTTCCTCCCTGTTTATAAGGATTAGATCCAAAGTAGCAGATCCCCTTGTTTTCTCCCCTACCTTTTGGAAGATAAAGTTGTCAGCAAGAGAGGATAAGAATTTGCTTGACCTGTTAGTTTTACTTGAGAGAGATTCCCAACAAATGTCTGGATAGTTGAAATCTCCCATGACCACTACGTCATATTTTTTGGAGAACTTGGTCATTTGATACATAAAGAGTTCATCCATATCTTCAGCTTGCCCAGGTGGCCTGTAGTAAATGCCTACAATGGTGTCCTTTCCGTTGTTCTCTCCTTGTATTCTTACCCAAACAGTTTCCACAGAACTCCCAGTCTCTGAAGCTTCAATCTCTGTGCAGATATACGCTTTTCTAACATACAATGCAACACCTCCTCCTCGTTTATCAAGTCTGTTTCTTGCAAATAAGTTGTATCCTTTTAGCCTTTTATTCCAATCATGTGTATCGTCCCACCAAGTTTCAGTGATTCCAATGACATCATATTCCTTTTCCTGCATTAGTAGTTCCAATTCTCCTTGTTTGTTGCCCATGCTTTGTGCATTTGTATAAAAACATTTTAGTTTGTGATTGGTTTCTCTTCCT
Source organism: Phyllobates terribilis (assembly GCF_046119375.1). Taxonomy (NCBI): domain Eukaryota; kingdom Metazoa; phylum Chordata; class Amphibia; order Anura; family Dendrobatidae; genus Phyllobates; species Phyllobates terribilis. The sequence goes on from NW_027366487.1 coordinate 18,202, forward strand.
CCCATAGTTTTATTATTTAAATTGTTTTGTCTTTGTTCTTCCTTTCCACTTCCAGTAGCAGAGATCTCAATAGTATTTGTCAGCTGTATGGCTTTTTCTGGCCTTTTGCTTCCCTTCCCACATTGTTCTAGTTTAAAGCTCTTCTGATGAGTGTAGCAAGGTGACTTCCAAATACACGTTTTCCAGTCTTCGTAAGGTGCACCCCATCTCTAGCAAGTAGTCCATCGTATAGGTAATTCATTCCGTGATCCAGAAATCCAAATCCTTGTTGACGGCACCATCGACGTAGCCAGTTGTTCACCTGTAGAATCTTATTCCACCTCATTGTTCCATGGCCATCCACTGGGAGGATGGATGAGAAGACCACCTGCGCTCCCAATTCTTTCACTTTCTTGCCTAAGTCTTCAAAGTCACTGCAGATGGTTTCCAGGTCCTTTCTTGCGGTGTCATTTGTCCCCACATGTATTAGCAGGAATGGGTAGTGATCTGTAGGTCTGAAGAGTCTTGATATCCTGTCAGACACATCTTAAATTTTTGCTCCTGGAAGACAGCACATTTCTCTTGAGGTTATGTCTGGTCTGCAGATAGCGGCCTCTGTTCCTCTTAACAGGGAATCCCCCATGACCACCACTCTCCGTTTTTTCTTCACAACATTCTTCTTTCTCCATCCAGGAGGATTCTGAGGGCTTACAAGGTTATTCATTGCTGGCAAAGTCTTATTTTGCTGTATTTCTTCATGATTCTCCTGCGTGAGAGCCTGGTACTGGTTCCTGAGCAGTATGGGTGCTGACTGCCTCTCGATCCTCCTGCTTCTGTGGGTCACATGCTTCCATTCCTCTGTTTCGTCAGGTGCAGTTCGAATTTCTTCTCTTTCTGAATCATGAAGAGATAATTCTGCTCTGTCTAAGAACTCTTCACCTTCCTTAATGATTTTCAAGGTAGTTAACCTCTCTTCTAGATTTCGCAACTTTTCCTCCAACAGGGACACAAGCTTGCATTTCTGGCATGTGAAGTTTGGCTTTTCCACTGGCAAGTCTGTGAACATGTAGCAGGATATGCAGCTCACCAAATGGCTCCTGGACTCTTCCATGTTCTTATTGTTAATGTTCTGAAAACAGTGAAAAAAGCTTAAAAAAAAAGCTTCAAAATGCGCGCGCCGGTAGGCGCGCGGTTTACCGATGTCCTCTTTTCAGCTCCAACAGCCAAACTCCAGTGTTCTTTGAGCTCGCGGAGACTCTTCACTTACCCCAAAATGCAGTGGGAATATGCAAATTATCTCCTCAGGACTCCTCCCCTGGTTTACCGATGTCCTCTTTTCAGCTCCAACAGCCAAACTCCAGTGTTCTTTGAGCTCGCGGAGACTCTTCACTTACCCCAAAATGCAGTGGGAATATGCAAATTATCTCCTCAGGACTCCTCCCCTGGTTTACCGATGTCCTCTTTTCAGCTCCAACAGCCAAACTCCAGTGTTCTTTGAGCTCGCGGAGACTCTTCACTTACCCCAAAATGCAGTGGGAATATGCAAATTATCTCCTCAGGACTCCTCCCCTGGTTTACCGATGTCCTCTTTTCAGCTCCAACAGCCAAACTCCAGTGTTCTTTGAGCTCGCGGAGACTCTTCACTTACCCCAAAATGCAGTGGGAATATGCAAATTATCTCCTCAGGACTCCTCCCCTGGTTTACCGATGTCCTCTTTTCAGCTCCAACAGCCAAACTCCAGTGTTCTTTGAGCTCGCGGAGACTCTTCACTTACCCCAAAATGCAGTGGGAATATGCAAATTATCTCCTCAGGACTCCTCCCCTGGTTTACCGATGTCCTCTTTTCAGCTCCAACAGCCAAACTCCAGTGTTCTTTGAGCTCGCGGAGACTCTTCACTTACCCCAAAATGCAGTGGGAATATGCAAATTATCTCCTCAGGACTCCTCCCCTGGTTTACCGATGTCCTCTTTTCAGCTCCAACAGCCAAACTCCAGTGTTCTTTGAGCTCGCGGAGACTCTTCACTTACCCCAAAATGCAGTGGGAATATGCAAATTATCTCCTCAGGACTCCTCCCCTGGTTTACCGATGTCCTCTTTTCAGCTCCAACAGCCAAACTCCAGTGTTCTTTGAGCTCGCGGAGACTCTTCACTTACCCCAAAATGCAGTGGGAATATGCAAATTATCTCCTCAGGACTCCTCCCCTGGTTTACCGATGTCCTCTTTTCAGCTCCAACAGCCAAACTCCAGTGTTCTTTGAGCTCGCGGAGACTCTTCACTTACCCCAAAATGCAGTGGGAATATGCAAATTATCTCCTCAGGACTCCTCCCCTGGTTTACCGATGTCCTCTTTTCAGCTCCAACAGCCAAACTCCAGTGTTCTTTGAGCTCGCGGAGACTCTTCACTTACCCCAAAATGCAGTGGGAATATGCAAATTATCTCCTCAGGACTCCTCCCCTGGTTTACCGATGTCCTCTTTTCAGCTCCAACAGCCAAACTCCAGTGTTCTTTGAGCTCGCGGAGACTCTTCACTTACCCCAAAATGCAGTGGGAATATGCAAATTATCTCCTCAGGACTCCTCCCCTGGTTTACCGATGTCCTCTTTTCAGCTCCAACAGCCAAACTCCAGTGTTCTTTGAGCTCGCGGAGACTCTTCACTTACCCCAAAATGCAGTGGGAATATGCAAATTATCTCCTCAGGACTCCTCCCCTGGTTTACCGATGTCCTCTTTTCAGCTCCAACAGCCAAACTCCAGTGTTCTTTGAGCTCGCGGAGACTCTTCACTTACCCCAAAATGCAGTGGGAATATGCAAATTATCTCCTCAGGACTCCTCCCCTGGTTTACCGATGTCCTCTTTTCAGCTCCAACAGCCAAACTCCAGTGTTCTTTGAGCTCGCGGAGACTCTTCACTTACCCCAAAATGCAGTGGGAATATGCAAATTATCTCCTCAGGACTCCTCCCCTGGTTTACCGATGTCCTCTTTTCAGCTCCAACAGCCAAACTCCAGTGTTCTTTGAGCTCGCGGAGACTCTTCACTTACCCCAAAATGCAGTGGGAATATGCAAATTATCTCCTCAGGACTCCTCCCCTGGTTTACCGATGTCCTCTTTTCAGCTCCAACAGCCAAACTCCAGTGTTCTTTGAGCTCGCGGAGACTCTTCACTTACCCCAAAATGCAGTGGGAATATGCAAATTATCTCCTCAGGACTCCTCCCCTGGTTTACCGATGTCCTCTTTTCAGCTCCAACAGCCAAACTCCAGTGTTCTTTGAGCTCGCGGAGACTCTTCACTTACCCCAAAATGCAGTGGGAATATGCAAATTATCTCCTCAGGACTCCTCCCCTGGTTTACCGATGTCCTCTTTTCAGCTCCAACAGCCAAACTCCAGTGTTCTTTGAGCTCGCGGAGACTCTTCACTTACCCCAAAATGCAGTGGGAATATGCAAATTATCTCCTCAGGACTCCTCCCCTGGTTTACCGATGTCCTCTTTTCAGCTCCAACAGCCAAACTCCAGTGTTCTTTGAGCTCGCGGAGACTCTTCACTTACCCCAAAATGCAGTGGGAATATGCAAATTATCTCCTCAGGACTCCTCCCCTGGTTTACCGATGTCCTCTTTTCAGCTCCAACAGCCAAACTCCAGTGTTCTTTGAGCTCGCGGAGACTCTTCACTTACCCCAAAATGCAGTGGGAATATGCAAATTATCTCCTCAGGACTCCTCCCCTGGTTTACCGATGTCCTCTTTTCAGCTCCAACAGCCAAACTCCAGTGTTCTTTGAGCTCGCGGAGACTCTTCACTTACCCCAAAATGCAGTGGGAATATGCAAATTATCTCCTCAGGACTCCTCCCCTGGTTTACCGATGTCCTCTTTTCAGCTCCAACAGCCAAAATCCAGTGTTCTTTGAGCTCGCGGAGACTCTTCACTTACCCCAAAATGCAGTGGGAATATGCAAATTATCTCCTCAGGACTCCTCCCCTGGTTTACCGATGTCCTCTTTTCAGCTCCAACAGCCAAAATCCAGTGTTCTTTGAGCTCGCGGAGACTCTTCACTTACCCCAAAATGCAGTGGGAATATGCAAATTATCTCCTCAGGACTCCTCCCCTTTTCTTAACAGCCTTGAAATGACTGTTAAGAAAAGGTCATTCAAAAATTTGGGGGAGATTCACAAGGAGTGGACTGCTGCTGGAGTCATTGCTTCAAGAGCCGCCACACACAGACGTATCCAGGACATGGGCTACAAGTGTTGCATTCCTTGTGTCAAGCCACTCATGACCAATAGACAACGCCAGAAGCGTCTTACCTGGGCCAAGGAGAAAAAGACCTGGACTGTTCTAAGTGGTCCAAGGTGTTGTTTTCAGATGAAAGTAAATTTTGCATTTTATTTGGAAATCAAGGTCCCAGAGTCTGGAGGAAGTGTGGAGAGGCCACAATCCAAGCTGCAGGAGGTCTAGTGCGAAGTCTCCACAATCAGTGATGGTTTGGGGAGCCATGTCATCTGCTGGTGGAGGTCCACTGTGTTTTACCAAGACCAAAGTCAGCGCAGCCGTCTACCAGGACATTTTACAGCTCTTCATGCTTCCCTCTGCGGACAAGCTGTTTGGAGATGGAAATGTCATTCTCCAGCAGGACTTGGCCCCTGTCCACACGACCAAAAGTACCAATACCTGGTTTACACACAACAGCATCACTGTGCTTGATTGGCAGCAAACTCGTCTGACCTTAACCCCATAAAGAATCTATTATAGAGAATCTATGGGGTATTGTCAAGAGGAAGATGAGAGACACCAGACCCAACAATGCAGACGAGCTGAAGGCTGCTATCAAAGCCACCTGGGCTTCCATAACCCCTCAGCAGGGCCACAGGCTGATCCCTCCATGCCACATTGCCGCATTGATGCAGTAATTGAAGTGAAAGGAGCCGACCAAGTATTGAGGGCATTTACTGTACATAGATTTGAGTAGGCTAACATTTCGGATTTTAAAATCATTTTTCAAGCTGTTGTTATAAAGTATTCTAATTTACTGAGATAATGACTTTTGTGTTTTCATTGGCTGTAAGTCATAATCATCAACATTAACAGAAATAAACACGTGAAATAGATCACTCTGCGTGTAATGACTCTATATAATAGATCCCTCTGCGTGTAATGACTCTATATAACAGATTTCTCTGCGTGTAATGACTCTATATAATAGATCCCTCTGCGTGTAATGACTCTATATAATAGATCCCTCTGTGTGTAATGACTCTATATAATAGATCCCTCTGCGTGTAATGACTCTATATAATAGATCCCTCTGCGTGTAATGACTCTATATAATAGATCCCTCTGTGTGTAATGACTCTATATAATAGATCCCTCTGCGTGTAATGACTCTATATAATAGATCACTCTGTGTGTAATGACTCTATATAATAGATCACTCTGTGTGTAATGACTCTATATAATAGATCCCTCTGTGTGTAATGACTCTATATAATAGATCCCTCTGTGTGTAATGACTCTATGTAATAGATCCCTCTGCGTGTAATGACTCTATATAATAGATCCCTCTGTGTGTAATGACTCCATATAATAGATCCCTCTGCGTGTAATGACTCTATATAATAGATCCCTCTGCGTGTAATGACTCTATATAATAGATCGCTCTGTGTGTAATGACTCTATATAATAGATCCCTCTGTGTGTAATGACTCTATATAATAGATCCCTCTGTATGTAATGACTCTATATAATAGATCCCTCTGTGTGTAATGACTCTATATAATATATGAGTTTCACTTTTGTATTGAAGAATTGAAATAAATTACCATATTTTTCGGACTATAAGACGCACTTTGTTCCTCCACAATTTTGGAGAAAAGTTGGGGGGTGCATCTTATAGTCCGATATACATAAATACTGTGGCTGTGGGTGGTGGGGTATGTAGGGGAAGCGACAGCGGTGGAGTAGCGGGGCACAGGAGGCAGCAGCCTGCACTGTGCCCGCTACTAAATAAAATTAATATTCACTGCTCCCCACGCCCATAGGCGTGGGGAGCAGTGAATATTCATTTTCCTTAATAGCCGGCACACTGTGCCTGTAGTGCGACTCCTGGTATGTATGGCCCCCCTCATCCTGGTATGCTTGGCACCCCCTGATCCTTGTAGCACTTCACAAAAAAAAAAAATTACACTCACCTCCTCTCTCCTCCAGCGCTGTGTCCCACTCTGTGCCGGAATAGTCACTGCTCTCCATGAAAGAATATTTTGTGTGCCTGGAGTTTTATGCTTATCCCTGTCTGTGCTACCCTGTTTTTCAGGTGGGTGTACTTCGGTGCACAGTAGCGCCCCCTCTTCCCCGAGTGGGGGAGAACAAGCGGAGGGCTAACTCAGGAGTTAGAACGAGAGTGGAGGCCTCGGCATCCTCACCTTCAGAGGTATCCTGGGGAATAAGGTGAGCTAGGGTGCCCCCTAGTGTTAAGTTCAGGATAGGAACCCCTGATCTGTGGCCACCCAACAGCTGTGTCATGACATGGATCCTTTAACTAAGGCTCTGATCACATCGACAAAATGACACCAACCACGACCGATGGATCCTGTAACTAAGACTCCGATCACATCTACAAGACGTCACCAATCACGACCGATGGATCCTGTAACTAAGGCTCCGATCACATCTACAAGACGTCACCGAGCACGACCGATAGATCCTGTAACTAAGGCTCCGATCACATTTACAAGACGTCACCAACCACGAGCGATGCATCCTGTAACTAAGGCTCCGATCACATCAACATGACGTCACCGACCACGACCGATGGATCCTGTAACTAAGTCTCTAATCACATCTACAAGACGTCACCGACCACGACCGATATATCCTGTAACTAAGGCTCCGATCACATCTACAAGACGTCACCGACCTCGACCGATGGATCCTGTAACTAAGGCTCCGATCACATCTACAAGACGTCACCGACCACTACCGATGGATCCTGTAACTAAGGCTCCGATCACATGTACAAGACGTCACCGACCATGACCGATGGATCCTGTATCTAAGGCTCCGATCACATCTAGAAGACATCACGGACCACGACCGATGGATCCTGTTACTAAGACTCCGATCACATCTAGAAAGACATCAACAACCACGAGCGATGGATCCTGTAACTAAGGCTCCGATCACATCTACAAGATGTCACCGACCACGACCGATGGATCCTGTAACTAAGACTCCGATCACATCTACAAGACGTCACCGACCACGAGCGATGGATCCTGTAACTAAGGCTCCGATCACATGTACAAGACGTCACCGACCACGAGCGATGGATCCTGTAACTAAGGCTCCGATCACATCTACAAGACGTCACCGACCACGACCGATGGATCCTGTAACTAAGGCTCCGATCACATCTACAAGACGTCACCGACCACGACCGATGGATCCTGTAACTAAGGCTCCGATCTCATCTACAAGACGTCACCGACCACGACCGATGGATCCTGTAACTAAAGGTCCGATCACATCTACAAGACGTCACCGACCATGACCGATGGATCCTGTATCTAAGGCTCCGATCACATCTACAAGATGTCACTGACCACGACTGATGGATCCTGTAACTAAGACTCCGATCACATCTAGAAAGACGTCACCAACCACGAGCGATGGATCCTGTAACTAAGGCTCCGATCACATCTACAAGACGTCACCAACCACGACCGATGTATCCTGTATCTAAGGCTCCGATCACATCTACAAGACGTCATCGACCACGACCGATGGATCCTGTAACTAAGGCTCCAATCACATCTACAAGACGTCACCGACCACGAACTATGGATCCTGTAACTAAGGCTCCGATCACATCTACAAGACGTCCACGACCGATGGATCCCGTAACTAAGGCTCCGATCACATCTACAAGACGTCACCGACCACGAGCGATGGATCCTGTAACTAAGGACCCGATCACATCTACAAGACGTCACCGACCACGACCGATGGATCCTGTAACTAAGGCTCCGATCACATCTACAAGACGTCACCGACCACGAGCGATGGATCCTGTAACTAAGGCTCCGATCACATCTACAAGACGTCACCGACCACGACTGATGGATCCAGTAACTAAGGCTCCGCTCACATCTACAAGACGTCACTAACCACGACCGATGGATCCTGTAACTAAGGCTCCGATCACATCTACAAGACGTCACCGACCACGACCGATGGATCCTGTAACTAAGGCTCCGATCACATCTACAAGACGTCACCGACCACGAGCGATGGATCCTGTAACTAAGGCTCCGATCACATCTACAAGACGTCACCGACCACGACCGATGGATCCTGTAACTAAGACTCCGATCACATCTACAAGACGTCACCGACCACGAGCGATGGATCCTGTAACTAAGGCTCTGATCACATCTACAAGACGTCACCGACCACGAGCGATGGATCCTGTAACTAAGGCTCCGATCACATCTACAAGACGTCACCGACCACGAGTGATGGATCCTGTAACTAAGGCTCCGATCACATCTACAAGACGTCACCGACCACGACCGAAGGATCCTGTAACTAAGGCTCCGATCACATCTACAAGACGTCACCGACCACGACCGATGGATCCTGTAACTAAGACTCCGATCACATCTACAAGACGTCACCGACCACGAGCGATGGATCCTGTAACTAAGGCTCTGATCACATCTACAAGACGTCACCGACCACGAGCGATGGATCCTGTAACTAAGGCTCCGATCACATCTACAAGACGTCACCGACCACGAGCGATGGATCCTGTAACTAAGGCTCCGATCACATCTACAAGACGTCACCGACCACGAACTATGGATCCTGTAACTAAGGCTCCGATCACATCTACAAGACGTCCACGACCGATGGATCCCGTAACTAAGGCTCCGATCACATCTACAAGACGTCACCGACCACGAGCGATGGATCCTGTAACTAAGGACCCGATCACATCTACAAGACGTCACCGACCACGACCGATGGATCCTGTAACTAAGGCTCCGCTCACATCTACAAGACGTCACCAACCACGACCGATGGATCCTGTAACTAAGGCTCCGATCACATCTACAAGACGTCACCGACCACGAGCGATGGATCCTGTAACTAAGGCTCCGATCACATCTACAAGACGTCACCGACCACGACCGATGGATCCTGTAACTAAGGCTCCGCTCACATCTACAAGACGTCACCAACCACGACCGATGGATCCTGTAACTAAGGCTCCGATCACATCTACAAGACGTCACCGACCACGACCGATGGATCCTGTAACTAAGGCTCCGATCACATCTACAAGACGTCACCGACCACGAGCGATGGATCCTGTAACTAAGGCTCCGATCACATCTACAAGACGTCACCGACCACGACCGATGGATCCTGTAACTAAGACTCCGATCACATCTACAAGACGTCACCGACCACGAGCGATGGATCCTGTAACTAAGGCTCCGATCACATCTACAAGACATCACCCAACACTGATGGATCCGGTCTCTAGGCCTCTGGTCTCCCCCTGGAATCCCCTCAGTGCTGACGTCACACAGATCCTGTTCTGTCTCCAGGAATATAATCTGCGGGGAATGTTCTCTGCTCTGTATATAATGTCTCCTGGGCGCAGGTCTCTGTATAATGGCTGATAACAGAGAGAACAGAGATCCAGGAGAAGTATGAAGCGTCTGCTGCACTGAGGGGGAGGAGCTGTGGTGACGTCATCATTATCACAGGTCCTTCACCACTTCTCTCCTGAGCTCCGCCCCCTGATCACATGGCGGTGACGTCACCACAGGTCCTTCACCACTTCTCTCCTGAGCTCCGTCCCCTGATCACATGGTGGTGACGTCACCACAGGTCCTCCAGCTCTCAGTGCAGATCTCCGTCCTGGTTGTGTGCAGCTCTTGCTCTCTGTTATCAGCCGGCAGGACGAGATCCCTTCAGCTGATCCAGTGTTCATCCCTCCTTCTCCTGAATGACCTCGAGGATGGACGAGGACGAGACCACCAGAAGATTATTACACTTCACCCTGGAGATCATCTCCCTGCTGAGCGGAGAGGTAACTCCTCTACATTTCTATCAGCTTTATTGTGTTATGTAACAAGTCCGACATCAGGTTTTGCTATCTGATCTGAGAGCAGCATGATGTGGGGGCAGAGACCCTGATTCCAGTGATCGGTCGCTTACTGGGCTGCTCTCTGCAGTTCTGATGAAATCCCTGTTTTTTCTGCTGTAGCTCTAGTAGTGCTATGAGCTCTGTATAGCTCCACCCACAGCCCTGATTGGCCGCTCTCTGTACACTGTGCATAGGCAGAAAGCTGCCAGTCAGTGGCAATAACTTAGTGACAGATTCCATTTAACCTCTTCATGACATTCACCGTACATGCAGCACCTGATGCAAGCAATCCAGAGTATTAGATCAGCGAAAAGTTGATGTCCCGTCCAGAGACAAGGTCAATTAGTGTAAAAAAAAAAAGTTTTTAAAATTTGTAAAAACATTTAAAAAAAAAAACAACAACAAAGAAAGGAAAAATTATTAATTAAATACACATATTTACATAAAAATAAATAAAGTACACTTTTGGTATCGCTGTGTCCGGAACGACCCGATCTATAAAATTGTCCCACTAGTTAACCCCTTCAGGGAACACGGTAAAAAAAAAAAAAAAAGAAGCAAAAAACAATGCTTTATCACCATAGCGCCAAACAAAAAATGTAATAACACGCGATCAAAAAGGCGAATGTAAATAAAAATGGTATCGCTGAAAACACCATCTTGTCCCGCAAAAAAACAAGCCGCCATACAGCTCCATCAGCTTAAAAATAAAAAAGTTATAGCTCTCAGAATAAAGCGATGAAAAAAAAATTGTTTTCTATAAAATAGCTTTTATTGTGTAAAAGCGGCAAAACATAGAAAAATGATATTAATGTGGTACCGCTGTAAACGTACTGACCCGAAGAATAAAGCTGCCTTATCAATTTTACCACACGCGGAACAGAATGAAAAAAAAAAACATAAAAAAAAATTCTGGAAGTTCTGTTTTTTGTTTATTCTGCCTCCCAAAAATTGAAATAGAAAGTGATCAAAAAATGTCACGTGCCTGAAAATGGCACCAATAAAAACGTCAACTCGTCCCGCAAAAAACAAGCTGTCACATGACTCTGTCGGCCAAAATATGGAAAAATTATAGCTCTCAAAATATGGCGATGCAAAAACTAGATTTAAAAAAAAAAAAAAATGCGTCTTTTAGTGTGTGACAGCTGTCAATCATAAAAACCTGATATCATTCTGGTATCACTGTAATCGCACCAACCCGAAGAATAAAGCCGTCTAATCACTTATACCGCATGAGGGACGGCGTAAAAAATAAACTCTAGGGTTAGGGTTGTGATGGGGTTAGGGCTGGGTTTGGGGTTAGGGTTGTGATGGGGTTGGGATTTTTTTCAAAAGTAAAAAAAAAAAAGATGAGGATATGGCGACTAGTGTTGAGCGCAAGTGCTCGCTACCTGAGTTTGCATCGGGTGCTCCGGTATGCACCGAGTATAGCGGGTGCTCGTGTCTCCGCCCCATATGCATTGTGGCCAAAAAAAACTCACGGGGATTGCCTGCCATGCACGAGCGATCCCCGCATGTTTTTTTTTGGGTGTCTAATAACCATGAAACATGCGAGCGGGGACTCGAGCACCCGCGATACATGGTGCATACCCGAGTACCTGATGCAAAATCATGTAGCGAGCACTAATGACAACTTATTCAATATGATGACCTAATATTATCAAATTCTGTGTCGTACCTCTGGGTTCAAAATGTTCACTATACCCCTTAATAAAATCCTTGAGGGGTCTAGTTTCCAAAATGGGGTCACTTGTGGGGGGTTTCCACTGTTTAGGCACATCAGGGGCTCTCCAAACGCAACATGGCATCGCTAATTATTCAAGCAAATTTTACATTCAAAAAGTCAAATGGCGCTCCTTCCCTTCCAAGCCCTGCCGTGCGCCCAAACAGTGTTTTTTCCTCACATATGGGGTATCTGCGTGCTCAGGGGAAATTGCACAACAAATTTTGGGGTCCATTTTTTCCTGTTACCCCTGCGAAAAAAAAAAAATTGGGTCTAAAGTAACATTTTTGTGAAAAAAGTTAAATGTTAATTTTTTTCTTCCACATTTCAAAAATTCCTGTGAAGCACCTGAAGGGTTAATAAAGTTCTTGAATGTGGTTTTGAGCACCTTGAGGGGTGCAATTTTTAGAATGGTGTCTCTTTTGGGTATTTTCTGTCATAAAGGCCCCTCAAAGTCACTTCAAATGTGATGTGGTCCCTAAAAAAATGGTTTTGTAAATTTTGTTGTAAAAATGAGAAATCGCTGGTCAACTTTTAACCCTTATAGCTCCCTAACAAAAAAAATTTTGGTTCCAAAATTGTGCTGATGTAAAGTAGACATGTGGGAAATGTTATTTATTAAGTATTTTGTGTGACATATCTCTCTGATTTAAGGGCATAAAAATTCAAATTTTGAAAATTGCTACATTTTCCAAATTTTCGCCAAATTTCCCTTTTTTTCACAAATAAACACAAGTGATATCGAAGAAATTTTACCACTATCATGAAGTACAATATGTCACGAAAAAACAGTCTCAGAATCAAGGGGATCCGTTGAAGCTCCAGAGTAATTACCTCATAAAGTGACAGTGGTCAGAATTGTAAAAATTGGCCCGGTCATTAACGTGCAAACCACCCTCGGGGGTAAAGGGGGTTAATATTAATGATATAACTTAATATTCAGAAGAATTAAAGGGGTATTCCCATCTCCAAGATCCTGTCCCTATAGGATACCGGATATATAGTGTGTTTCATATAAATGCTGTGTTTTTTTGTGTAAACTGTGCATTTTATATAAATTGTGAGACCTGCTGACAGGCAGCACGAAAAAGGTTAATCTTCCTCAAACAGGCTTGATCATGTGACCCAGCTCTGTTTAATATGCAGAAGCTTCTGGAAAAACGCCTCTGGGCAGTCAGCCAATGACTGCAGCTCTAACAGTCACATGGGAGTGGGAGGAGTTAAATCCTGTGAGGTAGTTAAGGATTGAAGAGGCAGTTGGTGGTCAGACATTTTGAGAAGAGGAAGCCATTTTGTAGGTGAAGGAGTTACCTACCTTCTCCCTGACTGCTGCGCTTAAAAAGGGGACAGACACAATAAGGGGAGCTGATAGTCTTCATATTAGGAAGAATTACCTCAGGGCAGAAACAGAGCACAGCGCTGAGGAAGAAATATTCAGATTTGATGAAACCAGAGGTTTCCAGGATCTGCCTGTCTGCAGGTGCACAACAATATTCAACCATGAGTGTCATCCTGTACCTCAGCTCCCTACCGTTTGTGAATAAGGCATTGTGCCCACGATGCAGAAATGAAGCAGAAATTTTCCTGACCATTTCTGCATCTCCTTGCCAGAAAAATTCATGCAGATTCTATGTGCGTTTTTGATGCGTTTTTGACGCTTTTTTGATGCGTTTTTTGATGCGTTTTGTAAACGTTTTTTAAGCATTTTTGAAGCCAAATAAAGTTTGTGGAAAAAAAAAGGCCAATAATGTAATTTCCTAGTCAAACCCCTATTCACCATTTTGGAAGTATTCAGGATGCCACAAGAACTGCAGCCCCTGTAATTAATATAAAAAATATATATACACATACATACTCTATGCAGATATGTACGCGTGTGTATACATGGGCACCCCTCCCACACACACACACACTCCTCACCCAGTATCCAATTACGGCTCTTTCACACGTCAGAATCTCCGGTACGAATGGTGATGACTTTTTCCACACATACCGGAAACACACACATACCCATTTCAATGTATGCTTGGTCACGCATACGCCGTACAATAATCTTACATTTCAATGTATTTAAAAAAAAAAATGGGTGGGTTCACGTGTATTTTTAATAACCAGCTGAGGGAAAGCAGACGGCTGAGGGCTGATATAGTCTGGGAAGTAGCCAAGGATCATGGCCCCTTCCCTTGCTATTAATATCAGGCCGCAGCAGTTAGCTTAGCCTTTACTGTCCATTCTACAGGGGGACCCAAAAAAAAAATGACATAGTGTCCCCCTATAAATTGGAGCCAGCAAAGGCTCTGCGGACAGCTGTGACCTGATATTAATAGCCTAGAAAGGGGCCAAGGTTATAGACCCCCTCCCAGGCTATAATAACAGCCCTCAGCCGCCCCAGATTTTGCGCATCATATTTTTGCGCCAAATCTGACGCTTAGCCTCGCTCTTCCACGCTGCCCTGGTGCGGTGGCAGGGGGTAATAGTAGTGGGGTTCATGTCAGCACCAGCTGCCATAAAGCCCAGGTTAGTAATGAGGGGCGTCTATAAGACACCCCCATTACTAACCTACAAAGAGTTAAAAAGAAAAAACACACACTACACCCAGAAAAGAATTATTTATTTGAAATAAAACACACAATTTTATTTAATTATTAATTTACTAAAAAAAAATAATTACCTGTCCACGTTCCTGCGATGATCTCCAATGCACAGCTGTCACATCTGGAGATGTGACAGCTGTCATGGCTGCTGTAAGCTCACACTGCTGGGAACACGTCCGCTCCCGGCAGTGTGAGGCACTGACTGAGGTCACCAGAGTGCATTCAGTCAGCGCAGCTCCGGTGACCCCCCTTACGGCCCTGCTGTACCGTGGGAATTTCTCACGGTCAGCGGGGCCGTAAAGGAGGTCACCAGAGCAGCGCTGCCTGAAATCCGGTGAACTCACTTATGCAATGACGGGGCTGCTTTACGGCCCCTTCATTGTAGCGGTGGCAGCGGTTTAGAGCGGTCACATTTTATGTGGCTGCTCTAAACTGGAGATCTTCATGGGACACTCGTGGATTACTACGGAGGGGTAAGGATAAAATTGTGTTTTTTTATTTTATATTTTATTACAGGAGATTGAGGGCTTCGGGGAATTAGGTGTATAGGTGAGTATAGGTGTATTTTTTTTATTTTTTACTTTATTTTAGGTGGCGATCGGCGGGAACAGGTAATGTATAAACTAAATTTCTTTAGGCAACCACTGGCCACCAATGAAATGTATTTTTAAAATTAATTGGGGACCAAACAAAAAAAAAATGGGGACTTTAAATTAATAAAACAAAATAGGTTGCCAAAAAAAAAAAAAAATGGGGGCATACAAAAAATAAAAAATGTATAGGGGCAAAAATATAAACCTATGGGGGCCAAAAATAACATATGGGGTAGTTTTACGGACACATTAGGGCAATTTTAACAGCAGGATAAGGCTGATGGGAACTACTGCTCCCATCGAGCTGATCCTGCTGCCACTAGTGGACGGGGGACAGACATAGGCCGAAGGGAGTAGTAGTGTCACATAGACCTATGGCTGCCTGCACGCAGACACCCGCTGACAACCGCAGACACCGCACAGAGCCCATGCTGACACCGCGCAGGTTTCCAGCGCAGACACCCGCAGACACCAGTCATGACCGGGACATTCAGGTCCATCTTGTACCACCCCTGGTGCTCAGCCATGATCCAGGAAGACAGGAATGGTATGGGATTCTCGTCTTCCTGGATTTATGGGATGGCTGGAACGCCCCCGCATGAGGTCACTTCCCATTTGCTGCAGTCTTGTGTTCCAAAATCGTTGCAAATCCACTTTAATTCTGCAAGTAGTTTTACATATTTGCAGATTTGAAGCGTTCCAATGCAAGTCAATGGCGGCGAAAACGCAGCGCTTCTGCAAAATAATTGGTGGTGCTGCGTTTTTTTTCCCCATGAAAAACGGAAGTGGAAATTAGAGCAGCATGTGCAGAGCACACGCGGATTATCATTGGGGGACATGGCGGGCCTTCTACCAAGCGTTTCTGCAGCGTTTTTGCTGCTGCAGAAACGCTTCAAAAACGCATCGTGGGCACACAGCCTAAGAATTTGACCCATTATCCCCAGTAAAGAGACTTCTGTTTAGCTTCTTTAGGCTTCTTTATGACTGGGGCTCGGGTGCACAGACTACTACCACCATCATCACCCTCTACCTGGAGGCATTTACTGGAAAAATATTATATTGTGGAGTTTAATTTGAGAAGAGAGGACTCTTCTGACAGAAAACTGTCCACAGCGAGATACATTGTATACTGCGAGGAGTGCAGCCCCCTGCCATACACCACATGAGATTACCACACTTGTGCACACTTAAAGGGGTACTCCCATCTCCAAGATCCTATCCCAATATGTAGTAGGTGTAATAATAGGAATATTAGCAAATACCTTCAATTAGAAATGTAGTATAGTATTTTTGATTCGCCACTTACCTCATGTGCAGAGCATCGCAGGACCTTAGGTATCCATGGTTACGTCCACTGATAAAATCACAGTTAGTTGGCTAGCTGCTAGTGGTCGTAACCATGGATACCTAAGGTCCTGCGATGCTCTGCACATGGGGTAAGAGAGCTAGCGAACCAAAAATACTATACTACATTTCTAATTGAAGGTATTTGCTAATATTATTATTATTATTACACCTACTACATATTGGGATGGGATCTTGGAGATGGGAGGACCCCTTTAACTGACAAAAAACAAAAGAAATGAACTGGAATATAAATGAGTGTACATGCAGCATGTAAGAGCGTGTTCACACATGGCCCAAATAGGGTCACCGTGTAATTTTGATCAAAATTAAAGTCAAACTAGTAAGAATTGAAAAAATTGGCCTAATCAGAAAGGTGAAAACAGTCTCGTGGGTGAAAGTGTTAATAGGAACCTGTAATTAGGTTTTGGGTTAGAAAGCCACAACTATTTCATTATCTCTCTGGGGTTTTGTGTTTTACCACTTTTCTCCATACACAGGATTACACAATAGTGAGGAAGACACCGGGGGAGGGTGTGACTCCCATCATCCATCTCCAGGAGTCAGGAGGGCGGAGCCAGAGCCCCATCACAGAGCCTCCCCCGCACCCCCCGATACATGAGAGGAGGAAGAAGATCCTAGAGCTCAGCAACAAGATGATTGAGCTGCTGAGCGGAGAGGTGACTGCTGGGACATTATACAGGACAGCACTGGAGGATTCTGGGTGATGAGCGGAGAGGTGACTGCTGGAACATTATACAGGACAGCACTGGAGGATTCTGGGTGATGAGCGGAGAGGTGACTGCTGGGACATTATACAGGACTGCACTGGAGGATTCTGGGTGATGACCGGAGAGGTGACTGCTGGGACATTATACAGGACAGCACTGGAGGATTCTGGGTGATGACCGGAGAGGTGACTGCTGGGACATTATACGGGACAGCACTGGAGGATGCTGGGTGATGAGTGGAGAGGTGACTGCTGGGACATTATACAGGACAGCACTGGAGGATTCTGGGTGATGACCGGAGAGGTGACTGCTGGGACATTATACAGGACGGCACTGGAGGATTCTGGGTGATGAGCGGAGAGGTGACTGCTGGGACATTATACAGGACCGCACTGGAGGATTCTGGGTGATGAGCGGAGAGGTGACTGCTGGGACATTATACAGGACAGCACTGGAGGATTCTGGGTGATGACCGGAGAGGTGACTGCTGGGACATTATACAGGACAGCACTGGAGGATTCTAGGTGATGAGCGGAGAGGCGACTGCTGGGACATTATACAGGACAGCACTGGAGGATTCTGGGTGATGACCGGAGAGTTGACTGCTGGGACATTATACAGGATAGCACTGGAGGATTCTGGGTGATGGATGAGCGGAGAGGTGACTGCCGGGACATTATACAGGACAGCACTGGAGGATTCTGGGTGATGGCGGTGTCGTTGTTGTCAGGTTCCTATAAGGTGTCAGGACGTCGCTGTCTATCTCTCCATGGAGGAGTGGGAGTATCTAGAAGGACACCAGGATCGGTACCAGGAGGTGATGATGGAGGAGCTCCGGCCTCTGACATCACCAGGTGAGAGGAGACTCTTGTTGGCTCCGGTGGATGTGATGACGTCTCTCGGCCTTTTCTGGTTATTAAAAATAGAAGGGACCCCCACATCATTATTTTGGGAGGGGGTCACCCCTTGTTAATAACCAGTAAAGGCTACGCAGATGTTAATATTAATCCCCTGGGAAGATCTATGTATATTAATGTTTATTACCCGCTTCCCAGACTATAAGCATCAGCTGTCCGCTTTCCCCCTTTGCTTTTTTTACTTTAAATTCTTTAATTATTAGCTAAATCCATGTACAGCAGCTCCACACGCCCTGCACTGATGATATATCTCACTGACTCATTTCTATCTTTCTAGATCTATAAAAAAAATGTTTTATTAGTTAGAAAATTAGCCTGAAATGTCAGAGAATGACCGTCTGTAAAAGCTGATGTTATAAACGCGTTTGATACGGATGTCATACAGATGCGAGACAGGTGAGAGAAGTCGCATCGTACTCGCAAGACAATCATCCTACTGTTCAGGAATATCTACAAAAAACTGCCTGTAAACAGTGGGTTAACAGGTAAAACCACCCTCCATCTAAGGATCTGGTATATTGAAAATGCAATCATATTCAAATCAGATGGGGCTTACCCATGTAAGCAATGGGGATTAGCATGCGGCTCTGAACGCCCACTGTTTA
The DNA here is from genome assembly GCF_046119375.1 of Phyllobates terribilis. Taxonomy (NCBI): domain Eukaryota; kingdom Metazoa; phylum Chordata; class Amphibia; order Anura; family Dendrobatidae; genus Phyllobates; species Phyllobates terribilis. The sequence continues at coordinate 36,845 of NW_027366487.1, forward strand.
CAGGCAGTTTTTTGTAGATGGTTATGTGTCATTTATTACTAACTTTTTGATATCATACTACTTTCCATCTGCTGTTTGATACTACTCTGTTAAACTTTATATATACCGTTGTTTTGAGGGCATGAGGATTTAAGTACCCCTGTGGCTCTGTTTATGTGACTCCTACCCCGAATGACTTACTATTTATATATATATATATTTTTTATCTATATTTTAAATGATCAAATAAATATGTGTTTTTAATCACTAATAAACATAGAATTACTGGTTCTGAGAGACGAGTCTCATATATAGACCGATACACGGCAGGTCATGTATTCAGTCTCTGTGTCTCCACAGATGGATCCAGGAGGAGAAATCCACCAGAGAGATGTCCCCATCCTCTGTATCCCCAGGACTGTCCAGAGGAGAATCACAGCATCCCGGAGGATCATCAGGTAGACGACACTGAAGTCCCCACAACATCTGACCATGAAGTGATGGGACCTGAGCTCATCTTACATTGTTCTTTTTAGGGTGAAGATCTGATTGATATTAAGGTTGAGGTTATACATGGAGCAGAAGAGGCGACCGCAATATGGGCCGATCAGCAGGGTGAGGAGGGGAGACTGTCATGTCTGTTCTGTGGTCACCTACTACTACTCCCATGATTTCATCATAACATGTGGTAGATCACTCACACGGAGGTAGACACAGGTACACTGTTTCTTTAAAAACTTCTGGTTGGTTTATTAAAATGCAGCATAAACCAACACTGAGTCCATAAAAGAAATCACGGCCCTTTGGCCAAAAGAGGAAAACAAAGCAAAATGGTAACACAAAAGCACAGTCTTTGTGATAGCAGGGATCCCCCTGCTGAGAGTTCAGCAACTCCACTTGGTTCAGGAAAAACAAACACAAGATCCTCTCTGGAGCTAGCTTCTCCAGACACTGAACACTGAATTCCTCAGTAGGACTTGTATTTAAACCAAAGACCACACTCTGAGATGGAGATATGGTGAATGACCTCCCACCCTTCACAATGATCATTCACAAAAAACACTCCCTTTTAACATGGAAGTTTAACCTCTTTAAGCAAATAACATGTTGAAGCAAATTTCATGGTTTCAATTCACAGAAGCTAATAGCCTCCGTGAAATATATCTTCCCTCTATCACTTTACCAGTAACTTTGTCACACATGACACAATCTATTCTGTTACTGTGTGTTTCCTACAGATGGATTCAGGAGGAGAAATCCACCAGAGAGATGTCTCCGTCCTCTGTATCCCCAGGACTGTCCAGAAGAGAATCACAACATCCCGGAGGATCATCAGGTAGACGGTGCTGAGCCCTGTACCGGATCTGTATATGGGGGACATTTCTGATTGAGGTCATAGATGTCACAGATTTTGGTGGTTTCTTGTATTGTGCTGATTGTTACATCTGATATATCAGGAGGAAGATCCGACTAAGAATAAAGTGAAGGATGAGACAGAAGAAGAAGCGATGACGAGGGGGGATCAGCCGTGTGTGAGTGACGGGAAGGAGGAGATTCCGGTAGATGTTTTCACAGGTATGTAATAATGACCGGTGTGTGATGATGATGATGACCGACGTGTGATGATGATGATGATGATGATGATGATGATGACCGGTGTGTGATATCGTGTGGAGTCTCCGGTGCAGTGAAGCTTTATCCGCTGTCCACATCACAGCAGAAGCGTCCGGTGATGGCGCGGCTGCTCCTGTAGAGTCCGGCTGTGCACTGATGAATACCGGGGCCGCCTTCACACCTCTTCTTAATGATTTAGGAATCACATATTAGTTTTCCTTTACCTTCTATAATATTCCTTCCATCCTTTACGTCCATATTTTTCTTCCACAAGTCCGTGCTGCCATATAAATGACTGAGCTTGTGCTCCAGGTTATGAATCTCCCCGTCCTATGGATCTCGGTGATGTAGCAGCCTCTGCCTGGTGCTGACGAGTGACGACACATGTCACATGTAGAGTCGTCCTACCTGTCGCCTCTGTTTGCTTCCCACTGCCTCCTACACTGAGGCTGGCGTTCTGGTCCCTCCTCATCCAGGCCGGCCGCCCGGTGGCATGAAGACCCCTATGGTAAGTCAGTAAGTGCCATGCTATGGAGGTGTGGGTCAGACATACGGCTGTCGTCCCTCTGCCACGATGGAGGCCATCTTGGATGTAGGAGGACCAGAACACCGGTCTCAGTCGGAGACAAGCGAAGGACACCAGGTAGGTGACAGTACATGACAGATGTTTAGTCCTCTGTGCCGGGTGGAGAATTGCTTCATCATAAAGGATTAGGAGCTCGTATCTACAAACAGCTGCGATGGCCGCATCTAGAGTTGTCATTATCTGACAGTCATGTTGGGTTTTGAGACCTGGTCCAATCAACATATAAACATGGAGACTAAATACTGCCCAGAGGGGGCGCCCTTCACCATGCACGGATTATATCCCCTGTCAGCGTCTCATTTATGGTGAATATTGTAATATGGAGAGATTCACTATATGGAGAATAGTATTGGGCCACACGCATTAATCACTGCATTCTGGCTTCTCCTTCAGGCCCTGTTGTCCCCCCGGTGTATAACATCCAGCCCTGTCCCACCCCCCAGTATATAACATGTGGCTCCTCGGTATGTATTGGTTACAATTTCAACTGCTGGGTATATAGATCCTGGGGGGCATACTCAGGGGGTGATATGTGCAGGACAGGCCAGATGTTATACAGGGGTTATATTCACAATAACCAGGGTGTACTTTATTATAAGAGCACATTGTGATTTTGGGAACGTCCCTTTAGAAGAATCTTCACTCTCGGTCTCTCCAGACAAGATGTCGTCTAGGAATCGTCCCCCCATCTGAGCCTCTAACGTGAATAAATAATTCTCTTTCCAACAGTAAAATACATAAATTACCAAAAGAAGGTAAGAAGACGTCCTCATCCAGGTTCCGAAAGTTTTAAGTTTTTTTTTTTTACCAATAAATTGGATGAAATTCTTTTTCCGACAAGAATTGTTACCAAAGAAAGAAACTGCTGCTCAGATTCCCGGCCGTTCCTCCGACATTTATGAATGACATGATAACCGGGTGTCACCGTTCTCCATACATGTGTCCCCACACTTCTGACACTCAGCACTGATTGGACAATGTAGGGGAACAATGGTAACGCCCAGTTGTCAGTATTTTCTTACATTTATAGGGTGAATAGCAGAAGAACTGCGCAGCTTAGTGACCAATAACATTATGACTCCGGAAATGAGAGGACGAGAAAGTAAAAAAATCAATAAAATAATGTATCTGTAAGGCCGATAATGGGGGAAATGATTTACAGATAAAATGACCAAACAACTTACAATCCTAGAATGTTCTGGTTGGAGGGGACCACCTCCAGGGTCCCCGTATCCAGCCCCCTGCTCAATGCAGGACTCACCATCTCAGACAGATGTCTGTCCGGCCTCTGTTGGATTGTTTTCTCCATTCTTGATGGTTTATTTCTCATTACTGACCTCGCTGTATGAGGAGCTTTTTTGTGGGGGATGAGTTGTATTTCTCATCTTGTTACTTTATCATCTTTATTCTGCTGTTATTTTTTAGAATTTTTCTCTCTTCATGAGCTGCACAAGTTGAGTGATAAAACGACCGTCCACCCTGAGACTGAGAAGTGACTATACGGTTATCATATATAGACTCCCTTCCTTGTGTCCTCCATTTGCCTCCTGTAACGGTGAACCGATGGAGGAAACCTGGCAGGTCCTAATAATAAGGCTCTTAGGCTGTGTGCCCACGTAGCGTTTTTCAAGCGTTTTTGATGCGGAATTTCCGCAGCGGAAACGCTTGTAAAACGCTTGGTAACCCGCACCCCATGGTCCCCAATGGGATTCCGCAAGTTCTATGCACATGCTGCGGATTTTTCCGCAGCGTTTATGCTGCGTTCAAAAATCCGCAGCATGTCATTTAATTTTGCGTTTCCGCAAGCAGAATTGCTTTTGTCCAATGCATAAAAAACGCAAGGCAATTCCGCATGTGGAAAACGCGTGATAAACGCGCGAAAAATGCGCGATAAACGCGTGCGGAATTCCGCATGCGTTTTTCCGGGAGAGGACTTGCAGAAATGAAGCAGAAATTTTCTGCTTCATAAATGCAACGTGGGCACATAGCCTAACACACAGTCTCCATACAGCCGGTCGCAGAGGTTTCCCGGCTTCCATCTTTTTACCACTGTACAGTGATCTGGACTTACAGCACAGACACCGGGGCTGCTCCACATAGTAGTGCTGGCTGGTAGAGCGAGCTGGCAAAAGAAGGTCGACATGTCAGATCTGACCCAAAGATGGCAGGTGCTAGACAATCAAGAAGCGGGACGAGGTCAGAATCAGGAAGCCGAGTAAGGCTGAGCTCACACGATGCGTTTTTAATGCGTTTCCGCTGCGTTTTTGCAGTTGCGTAAACGCCGCGGAAACGCATTAAAAACGCATGGTAGAAGGGCAGCAATGTTCCCCAATTGAAATCCGCATGAGCTGTGCCCATGATGCGGATTTTTCCGCAACGTAAATGCTGCGCTCAAAAATCCGCAGCATGTCAATTAATTTTGCGTCAACGCGGCGTTTTTGCCGCCATTGACTTGCATTAGAACGCGCCAATTCCGCAAGACTGCATCTGTACTTGCGTAATTGGTGCGTTCTAATGTGCCATTAAAAAAGCTGTAAAACAAGAATAAAATAAAAAATAAATGTATACTTACCTTCTGTCGGCCCGCGCACCGCTCTTGCTTGGTTCCCGGCACTTTGCAGTGAAGGACCTGCGCTGACGTCAGAGTCATGTGACGGGTCACGTGACGCTGACGTCGGCAGGTCTTTCAATTCAAAGTTGCCGGCGAGGGAGAACGGATTGAGCGGGACACCGGGGGCCATCGGAGGGTAAAGTATACATTATTTTTTATTTTTACCACTCTCTCGAGTCACACTATATAAATCCATGCTGTTTGTATGGATTTATATAGTGTGACCTAGTTGTCACAAGCAATTTCCAGGTGATGCTAAAATCGCCTGGAAAGCGCTTGTCAATCCACATGCGGAAATGCATGTGGAAACGCATGTGAATTCGCATGTATTCTGCAGGAAAAACGCATGCACAATCTGCATGCGTTTTTTCTGCCAGGGAGATGCAGAAATAATGCAGAAATTTTCTGCTTCATTTCTGCATCGTGTGCACATACCCTAAGAATGGTCCTGTAGATGGAGGCCAAAGTCATCCCGGGGTATTATGGAAGCCAGACAAGGTTACCAAAGACAAACAGGAGCAATGAAAGCAGGTGCAGAATACATCTGTAACTGGTGACGCCCCGCAGACTGCTGGGAGATTAATAGGATGTGGCGCTGCCCCATAGGTCACAGCACAGGAAAGGCAGGGGAGGGTGGGGTAGACGTATTACTGCACTCCCCATACCACTGCACTGGCCGTCCTGGAAGCCGGGGGAAGAGACCACCGATCTGAGGGGGCAGCGGAGGGCAGAGGACCCCATAGGGGACTGTAAAGGGAAATGTGTAGTGTTCAGTCCCAGGGTGGAGGGTCGCTGTAACTGCGGTAATACAACTAATCCAAGCCAATAACAATATATTTATTTCATTTTCTTTTAGGACTTTTCTACAATAAATACTTTGTTTCTTTTCAGACATTTTTGTGTTACCAAATCCTGGCGCCATAAACCATAAGCGATGTATTGTTACATGGTGACAGTATTCCTCATTGTTCCCATATAATATACACAACGTCCTGATCAGTCTTTATTACACAAGAATAAGAGGACACTTTTCTACACTGAGGGCATGATGGGAAGCTTGAGAGAGTGAAATGGCACTGGTGGTACATTAAGGGGGTAAATCCTGATGACAGGTTCCCTTTAAGAACTGTCTATTTTCTGTCTAATCTCTGCCACCCCTGACTTGTGCCAATGTCACCAGTTTATAAGTGTCATTCACTTTACCCGCCATTGTGTTAATGTGATGGCATGTAGTTGTCCTCCTTATTACCGGTACTTTCACTGACGAGGGTCTTCATTATTAGATGTGATTTTTTTTTTCTATCTTTCATCCTTATAGGAAATCCTTGTGGGAATAACGGTTTATCACTAAACTGTAAAAAAGAAGATATCAGGAAGCACTCTAATGGAGAAAACCCCATCACCCTTCCTGCTCCTCCTGGACTTCACAGCACTTCACCTTCTTATAATCCTCCTGATCATGAGGAATCATCACCTGAGCAATCTCACATTATTACCAAAAGTCCAGGGGGCAAAGTGGATTCAAGATTTCAGTGTGACAAGCAACTTACTAAAAGCTCAGCTCAGACACAAAGAAAACACAAAGGAGAAAAGCCATACTCCTGTTCAGAATGTGGGAAATGCTTTACATATAAAACAAAACTTGTTATACATCAGAGAATTCACACAGGAGAGAAGCCATATTCCTGTTCAGAATGTGGGAAATGCTTTACAGAGAAATCAAAATGTGTTAGACATGAGAGAATTCACACAGGAATAAAGCCATTTTCATGTTTGGAATGTGGGAAGGCCTTCCCAGGTAAATGGAGTCTTTCTACCCATCAGAGAATTCACACAGGAGAGAAGCCATATTCATGTTCAGAATGTGGGAAATGCTTTACAGATAAAGGGAATCTTATTACACATCAGAGAATTCACACAGGAGAGAAGCTGTATTCATGTTCAGAATGTGGGAAATGCTTTACATGTAAATCAAGATTTATTACACATCAGAGAATTCACACAGGAGAAAAACCATTTTCATGTTCAGTATGTGGGAAATGCTTTACAGATAAAGGGACTCTTATTAGACATCAGAAAACTCACACAGGAGAGAAGCCGTATTCCTGTTCAGAATGTGGGAAATGCTTTACATATAAATCAAATTGTGTTAAACATGAGAGAATTCACACAGGAGAAAAGACATTTTCATGTTCGGAATGTGGGAAGGCCTTCACAGGTAAAGGGAGTCTTGTGTTGCACAAGAGAAGTCACACTGGGGAGAAGCTGTATTCCTGTTCAGAATGTGGGAAATGCTTTACAGAGAAATCAAAATGTGTTATACATGAGAGAATTCACACAGGAGAAAAGTCATTTTCATGTTCAGTATGTGGGAAATACTTTATTGATAAAAAGACTCTTATTAGACATCAGAAAACTCAAACAGGAGAGAAGCCATATTCCTGTTCAGAATGTGGGAAATGCTTTACAGATAAAATGAATCTTATTAAACATCAGAAAATTCATACAGGAGAAAAGCCATTTTCATGTTTGGAATGTGGGAAGGCCTTCACAGGTAAATTAAGTCTTGTGATGCACGAGAGAAGTCACACTGGGGAGAAGCTGTATTCATGTTCACTATGTGGGAAATCTTTTGTAAATAAATCGTATCTTGTTAGACATGAGGGAAGTCATACAGGAAAGAAACTGTAATCATGTACACTGTGTGTTTTAAAATTTTTAATAAAATTGCTCAGAATAATGAGTACACCCCCTTTGATAAGTAAGATTGTCATTAATATCTCACTGAATACCAGAACAATTTCTAAAATTGTCCTTTCCCCATGACCAGCGCCACACGAGAGAGGGAATTCACCCAATAAGGACAGGAAGCGTACTGAGTAAGAGGGCTGCACCTCTACCCCGCATCATTTTGGTTTCCTGTCCATGAGGGAACCTGAAGCTGAAGAATCAGGAGAGGAAAGTTAAAGGAGAAACTTACCCAGGCCTTGCCTGGAAGAAAGGCTCCTTGTCTATAGTGCCGGTCTAGGGTCCTGGAAGCGCCACCGCTGGTCACTTGAGGGCTCATGTAGATGCAAGCGCCGAAGTCCTTTTGGATGCTTGCTGGCTCCAACAATGTCCCAGGCTTGCGCATGTGCAGGACGCCCTGGGATTGGTGCGCCCTGATGAAGAGCATGCCGGAGACTTCTGACCTGAAGTGTTGGATTTAACTTCTAGGGGGTCTGGAGAAGGCATGCACAAGGGTGTGCGGGAGTTGCTGTGGCTGGTCCCTCTTTCAAAATCACGCCTGACTGCCAAAAGAGTGGGTTTTCTCTGGCTCTCCTTCCCCACGTGATATGGAGGAACGGCAGTGCCAGGATCAGAGTTCACGCAGCAATGGCAGTCTCATGAGTTGCAGAAGTGACAGTACCACCAAACACGAATAATGGTGTGATTTGATCCAGCCTATGAATCTGGTACCCTTATTAAACTCCAGAATGCTGACTGATCTTTGAGAAATTTCACCATGGTAATTAAGTCCCTTTTTCTTGTCTCTAATTACTAGGAACGGCTTAAGAAATGTGGCACAAAAGAATAAGGAGTGAACCCTTTGTAGGGATAAGTTACCTGACTTGTGGCAGAAAAGACTGTGCAGATTGTATACAGAAAACCGCATGTGAAGAATCCACTAACTTCATGGATTTGAGATCCGTGATCAGGGTACAAGTTAAGGATTCCCTTGAGACCCTTATTCATAAAAAAAGGAATAGAAAAGGAAGGAAGGGGTCCAAAAAATTATCACCTGATTTAGATGAATCTATAAAGTCGGAAGGTGAATGTGGATTGGATTCTTGTTCCTTTTCATTCTTTAATGGCGATACAGGGGGTAGGCCATGCTTTCCTATAAAAGTCGCAGATAGGTTGATTAAGGCTGTGAGAGCTACCATGGGCATCTCGGATGCTAAGACCCCCAAATCCATACAAGAGTTCATGTTTTGTGGATTAGAGCAAAAAAAAAAGAGGCGCATATTTCTAATTAATGAAAAGATTCAGGCTCTCATTAAGAGAGAAAAACGAAGAGAAATGGTTCACTACCATCATCTTCTAAGAGAAGATGCCAAAACAAGACTCATGGAATAATATCCCAAAGATAGACGTAGCAGTGGCCAATTCATCCAGAAAATCTACCTTGCCTTTTGAGGATGTGGGTATTCTGAAAGACCATCTGGATAGAAAGGCAGATGGTTACTTAAGACACACCTGGGAGTCCTCGGTGGGTGCCCTGAAGCCAGCGGTCTCTACGACCTGTACAGCCAGATCTATGATTATCTGGTTGCAACAACTAGAAGGTCAACCGAAGGATAATGTCCCAAAGGAAAAGATCCTGGCTGATGCAGGGAGCAGCAGCTTTTATTGCAGATGCCTCAACAGACTCAGTGAGGCTGGCAGCCAGGTTAGCGGGCCTCTTTATGGCCACTCGTAGGGCGCTATGGGTAAAAAGTTGGCCTGGGGATGTCCAGTCAAAGACCAAACTGTGTTCAATCCCATGTGATGGGGGCTTTCTTTTTGGTCAAGTTCTGGATGACATCTTGGACAAAGCTGGAGATAAAAAGAAAGGATTCCCCAGTTTGTCTATCCCAGAATACAGGAGTACCTTTTGGAATAGAAGATACAGCCGGAAAAGACCTCCTAGGATCAGGGAAAATAGGAAGTCAGAAGACTAAAAAAAAGGTTTCATGTTTGGGGGCCGCCTTCAGGGGGAAGGAAGTCTTCTCAGTGATGTCATTCCCCCGGAAGGAGGAATGCTTTCCCTCTTCCTCCATGCATACGAATAAAAATCATCCCATGTCTGGATTCTAGGGATAGTGGAAGCAGACCTAAAATTGGAATTCCAGACTATCCTTCCACCCCTGCGAACCTTCATGGTGACACCTCTCCGAAGATCTTCCAAGCAATAGTTAGTCCTGGAGGCAAGAGTTTTTGGTCCTCTTGGGAGGTACCCATAGAAGAATAAGGAAAGGCATTATATTCCCCCCTTTTCTTGATAAAGAAGCTGGATGGCACTTTCAGAACTATAGTAAATTTGAGAGGTCTGAACAGATTTCTGGTGTATCAACCCTTCAAGATGAAGTCAAAACAATCGGATGTAAAACTTCTGTTTCTAGGTTGCTACATCGTGAGGACCTGCGCCGCGGTCAGCTGACTGTGACGCGGGTGCCACGTGATGCTGACGCCGCGGGCCGCCCCACCTATCATGACGCGGTATGCGTCATCAAAGGTCCTCAAACCTATCGATCAGACTATGGACATCCGGTTTTTTACACACGTGGTGATTGGCGTGGGCACATTTAAACGGGATCACATTGACACTGACACATACCCCCTGACGAAGGTTCGCCGAAACACGCGTTGGGGTAGATGTACACCACCCAGCCGTTGGTACGCTCCTGGCTTCCTGTACCCAAGGTAGCTATATATTTTATCTGCATACGGAATCATGACTTATAAACTACCCTAGATGGATGGGAATATTATGTTATGGATTGGAGCATATTTATTTAATCATCGATAATATTGTCGGGCCATAAGGGCTGGCTGTGTGATATGTCCGTTCTCTTTTCTGTACATGGTCATTGGTGTTTACTACTCCTTATGTAATCTAATTGACTTTTAACTAAGATATATTCAATAAAGATTTATATATTTTTTTACATCTAAGTAATGTTTATGGGCTTTATGTCGCTATTTTTTCCTTGGTCATTTTTCTCAGCTGTTTTTGCGATGCCCTCTCGTTAATCGTCCATTAGTCTCCCCGTTGTGGTGGTGTATTAGCTGCGTGATTATGCGGACTCTTCTGTGGTATGTCTTAATGAGAAAAGATGCATACTACCATGTTTCAATCCAAGAGTACACTTAGGAATATCCACATGAAATAGGGAATATATCATAGAGACACATAGGTCAATATGAACAACCCAGCAGTAATTGATAGATTGTATATACTGTGTGGACCAAAATAAATGGAAGACCATTCGGTTAAGAACACAGGAGAAAAGGAGAACCACCGAATGTCCAGTCCAATATACAAGAGACATAAACCAAAATATATATAAAATATATATAAAAGACCTTTATTGGAAAATGGTCAAAGTGGTGCTACAAACACATGAGAACCCACCATATAAAAATGTAATTGCAACCTAATAAAAAGAACATGACACAATAGATATAACAGTTGCAATAGACAAGATATATTACAAACCCACAAAAATTACGTAATTGAGTAAGTGGAATAAACAAGTATGTCAGAGCCAGAAAAAATAGTATATACTTCCGCACAATATTCTGTAGAACTATATTAGGGGTGAAGTATACACTGCCGCACAATGGTCTATGGGGCTATATAAGGAAAGAAGTTACTGCTACTGAAATAAATAAGTACCAGGTACCAAATTATTTTTGTAAGGTATATAATTTAACAATGAATGCACACAATACTAAGCAGAGAACTGACATACCTGATTGTGGAATGTAATGGAGGGATCACGGGAATACCCCGACGCGCGTTTCGGACAGAAGCGTCCTTCGTCATGGGGTGTTGGTCTTTGGAGACAACCAAGTATAAGAAGGAATGTGGCGCCGAAAAGGAAGTCACAGTGTGCGCAGCGTGTCTATTCCGGAACCGGAAGTGACCTGGCAGTGACTTAGCAACGTTGATCAACAGGGGCGGGCAGATGCCATATCCAACATGCAATGCGCGGTAAGGTCCTGTATTGTGGTCTGCCTAGTGTAGTTGCGCATGCGCTGTCAGGAGGCACCAGGACCTGCGGGCAACCGCATCATGTGACCGGCTGTATCTGACCCGAGCCTCCGGACACATAAAGATGCGGGGCCAGCAGGAACAGGGAGCGCAGACAACGCAAGCTCACCAGACAGATCAGAGTTGGTGACCAAATATATTACTGACCCAGATCAAAAGAAGCATAATAATAATTAAAAATACATAAAATGTTGTGAATATTAAATATAATATATATGGTAAATATCTAGCTGGGAAATTTATATTTCGATTACCAACGCAAAGTGCAATGTGCAAAACATAAACTAATGTATGTATGCATAGGTATATCATAGTGTGAGTGCTAATATATACCAGTGATTGATAAAGTGATATAGAGTAAAAAGTGTAAATCTATAATAGACTAATTAAAATAAATTAAACATAACATAGAAGAAAATGAATATATATATATATATATATATATATAATATAAAGTGCAACTTGTAAATCACAGAGGTTAATTAATACCTGGTGTACCACATATCCATATGCAATAAATATTATAAAATAGAAATAAATGATACAACCATTATATATATATGTGCATAAGAAACATGTTAGTAAGAAAAATAATAAATAGAAATAAAAATAGAAATAAAAGTGAAAGATGTATATATTTAAATCCAAACACCTACATCACATAATCAAATCGTAAATGTACCAATTGTGGGCATGGTATAATAGACAAAAAATAGTGTATAAAAAGTGTGTAAAAGTGAAAATATACACAATATACACAATATATAAGTAGAGGATGTTCAAATAAAGTGCATGTATAGTGACGTATAAAAAAGAAAGAAAAAATGAAAAAAATGGATGAAAAGAGTGTATGTGAAAACAAATCAGTGAGAGTGAAAGTGAATGGTAATATGTGTTGGTGTAAATACTCGGACATGTAAGAATAGTGAAATAAAAAAGCGCCGCAAAACCCCAATCGTCTGTAATGTTTCAATAGTCCACAGTTGCAGGTCCACATCCAGGTTCAGGAGTCAGATGGGATATTTCATAGCCAGTGAAGTATACGGAAATCAACACCAAGACGCACACTAAATAAATAATGAATAAAAGAATTTGTTTAGAATACAATAAAAACAAACATAAAACCTGTAAAAATGGTACAAAAGACCAAAGGACAGTTACAGGAATGGAACAAAGCTTATGTTTTCATTGAGGCCCAGGGGGTGTACAGTTTTTAGTGTCCAAATCCACCTAGTTTCTAATTTGCCCAGAGATTTGCTAATTTTTCCGCCTCTGATATTATGTGGGATATGTTAGAACTCTCCTGTTAGGTTTTTTCCTTTGCTGGTCACATGACCTTTTTTGCCTATTTAATCCTGCTCCGCCCTTCTGGCCATGCTGGACTTCATTGTAATTTCTACTCTTAAGCTAGCTTGGTGCTCTGTTACCTTTCTCAGTCAGTTTAGCTAGGTCTTTGGACCTCTATGTTCTATGTTGTTTGTTTTTCTTTTTACTGCTACAATTTCTGCTAGGAGGTGTCCATCTTTCTCCCAGTCCCTAGTTCTTGTAGGGATCCCTCCCTCACATCTATAGGTCTTCGTTCAGACTAGCTGAGGACTTTAGCGGGTCTGATCGCAGGATCAGGTTCCCCGTTACATCGTAGGGATCTAGCGTAGTTCTATTGTAGGGACAGATCTCCGGTCTTTCCTTAGTGCTTGTAGCAGATCATAACAGGATATGATCAATTCCAATAGCTCGCAATAAAGAAGCATTGCAGTTGTGATGCTGTTTACAATGTCGTGGTAGTGTTTTCAATACCGATGCATCACTGGCATCCTTTGCTGCTTCGATTCCTAATACGTGTTCACGTATTCGGACTTTTAACTGGCGAGTTGTCAATCCCACATAAATTAGTGGACAGGGGCAGATGACATAATATATCACTGCAGATGTAGTGCAAGTGATAGGATGTTGTATCTGGTAGGTCGATAGTCCATCAGAACTTTGGAAATCACGGGCACGTCCAATATTAGGACATGCAACACATTTGCCACATGGTTTGCAGCCCTTCGGAGGTTCGAGATTGGACAGAAACGTGTTACCCTCATTGGTGTAGTGACTCTTCACCAAACAGTCACGTAAATTACGTGACCTCCTAAAAGTAATGTTAGGTTTAGGGTCAAGGTATTTAGCGAGGACCGGATCAGATAAAAGAATTGGCCATGATTTTTCCAAGAAATGACGCATTAGATTCGTTTGGCCATGATATTGAGTGATAAATCTGACCCGATTATTGAAAGAGGGTGTCCTTTTTGAATATAGAGCCATATGACGTGAAGTATGCTTGGCTGTGTTGTATGCTCTTTTGATAGAGCGGCGGCTATATCCTCTCTCCAAAAATCGGTTCTTTAAATCATCTGCCTGTGTTTCAAAATCAGCATTATTGGAACATATGCGGCGCAGCCTCAGAAATTGACCTATTGGTATTGATCGAATCATGGCTGGTGGGTGGGACGAAGAAGCTAGTAAGAGAGAATTTACCGATGTAGTCTTACGGAATAGATCCGTCTGCAAACAATTGTTTACGTCTTTTTTTATTTTAACATCCAAGAATTCAATGGACTGCTTGTCAAAGTGATATGTGAGGTGAATATTATGAGGATTATGATTTAAAGTACTCATGAATTCATGCAGTTCCTGTTCTGACCCCTGCCAGATCAAAAATATGTCATCTATGTACCGCGTCCAAAAAAGAACGCGGTCCACAGATGCACATCGATCGGACAGGAAGAGGTCCCTCTCCCACAGCCCCAGGAACAAGTTGGCATATGATGGGGCAAAAGAAGCACCCATCGCAGTTCCCTGGAGCTGCAGGTAGAACGACCCCTTAAACAGGAAAAAGTTATGAGACAACGTAAACTGTAATAGTTGTACAATAAAGTAGCTCATTGTGGAAGGAATAGTTGAAGTCTGTAAAAAATATTGCGTTGCCTGTACACTATCAGTGTGTCGAATGTTAGTATACAGTGCCTCCACATCACATGTGACCAAAAGAGTATTCTTATCCACATGAAGGCCATCTACTTTTTTTAGAAATTCACTAGTATCTTTGGTGAAAGATAGAAGTAATTCAACCAAAGGTTGTAATTTGGAGTCAATAAATTTATTGACATTTTCGAGGCAGTTACCTACCCCGATATGATTGGCCGGCCGGGTGGTACTTGACTGTTTTTGTGGATTTTCGGAAGCAGATAAAGGGTGGGAATGGATGGCTCACAGACCTTCAATGCCTGATGTAACTCATTGCAGATAATCACATCATTCTTGGCTTCAAGCAGAAGATTCGACAGCTCATTTTGGAATTTAGTAAGAGGATTGAATGTCATCTTCCTATATGTATTGGAGTCACTTAATTGTCGAAGTGCCTCTGCCTCATACATGATTTTGGGCCAAACCACCACATTCCCACCCTTATCCGCCGGTTTGAAAACAATATCATTGAGGTTACGTAACCGAAGCAGGCTCTGTCTTTCGGTCTTAGTCAAGTTATCAAAAGACGGATATCGGGAAATATTGTCAAAATCTTGACTAACCATCTTTACAAAAATGTCGATGTTAGGACAAGTAGATAATGGTGGAAATTTCTGAGATTTTGTCCTTATGGAGGCTGGAATCCATGGCTCCGAGAGTATTTACAAAGATCATAGTGGAGATGACAGCGAATCTTTGTGAACAGAACACCCTAATAATTCCATACTTAGACTATTTCCTGATGGTAGGCAGATCACTAGAACCCTGCATACAGGGATGGTGGATCGGCACTCCGTTAGCGTGGTGTACGTGGAGTAGAATATGCAGAAAGGAAGTAATTCCCGGCACTCACGTATTCAGTGAATAATTGCTCACTAGATCGCTCACTCAGCTGCACACGGAGGTAGACACAGGTACGCTTTCTTTATATCTCTTGTTGGTTTATTAGAATGTGGCATAAACCAACATTGAGTCAATGAAAATAAAACAGCCCTTTGGGCAAAACGGGAAAACAAAAAATAAAATGGTCACGCAAAACACAGTCCTTGTGTTAGCAGGGGTCCACCTGCTCAGAGTCTAGCTACTCCACAAGGTTCAGGTCAGCTCAACACTAACATGTCTGGAGTTTGCCTCCCCAGACTTACTGAACAAGTAATGCCTCAGCAGACCTTGTATTTAGACCCCAGACCGCACCTTCAGGTGGAGATATGGAGAACAACCTCCCGCCCGCTCTATGGTTGTTCTTATAAAGACATACATTTTACAAGTGGCGACTTAACCCTTCTCAGCAAATAATATGCTGAAGGAAACTTAACGGCTTTATTTCACTAAAGCTAATGGCCTCAGGAAAACATATCTCCCCTCCAGCACTTTACCAGTGACTTTGTCACATCTTTTATTTCATTGCCAATTCCAGTGGACATTTCAGCCCGTCCCAGGCTTTTTTCAGCAATACAGTCATCATACAATCACTAGTTTATAAAGGATTACACCTCAGAAGTGACATCAGATGTAAAACAAAAATCCGCCTACCCGATATAATTCTTCATGCATGAATCCCGTATAACATAATTTATTTTTTATTTTATGTATTTTTTGAATTATTATATTATTCACGGCTACGTAGACATTATTGCATTAAATATAATTAATCAAAGCTATATTGATGAATCATATGCTATACAGAAAGTTTATTCCTTAGAACATTATAGTGTATCAAATCTATTCTATTAGTTATTTTTAAATTAATCCTCTATTAGATTTATTTCTATTCAATTTACTAATATGAAGTTGAAACATGATTATCTCATTATATTATTATTATTATTATATCATGTGTAAATTATCTTATGAAAATAACCTCTACTTGGACTGTGTCGAGTATCATCATTGAAATTACATCAAGTAGGGATTCATCAATATTAAATCAGCGCAACAATGTTGTCTAAAACAAAGAAATACCGTATTTTTCGCACTATAAGATGCACCTAGGTTTTAGAGGAAGAAAATAGAAAAAAAATGTAAGCAAAAAATGTGGTCATGATTCCCTGTTAAGGGGGAGGGGGTCTGCTGCTAACACTGTTATAGGGGTAATGTCCCCCAATTCTGTTAATATTCCCCATCCTGGTCTGTATGGCCCCCTCCTTCCTCTTATACGTGGCCCTCATCACCATCCTGATATGCATGGCACCCCTCATCCCCATCCTGGTCTGCATGGCACCCAAATCCCCCATCTTTGTATATATGGCACCCCAATCTCTTATCCTGGTATGCATGGCACCCCTTAATCCCCATCCTGATATGCTAGGCACCCCTCATCCTGGTAGGCATGGCACCCCTCATCCTGGTATGCATGGTTCCCCTCATCTTGGTATGCATGGCACCCCTCATCCCTCTTCTTGGTATGCATGACACCCCTCATCCTGGTATGCATGGCACCCCTCATCCCTCTTCTTGGTATGCATGGCACCCCTCATCCTGGTATGCATGGCACCCCTCATCCTAGTATACAAGGCCATCCCCTGATCCCCATCACGCTGCACACACAAAAATAAACAATTATAATCACCTCCTCTCTCCTCCAGCGCTACGTCCCACTCTGCTGTCGACACTCACTATGAAAGGCGTGCATGGCGTCCCTGCCATGCGCCCTCACAGTGTGAGATGCTGTTCTGGAATAGTTACTGCTCCCTGCGCCAGAACTGTGTGTGGAGCAGTGACCATTAACTCACATAGTACCTGCAGCACAGCTCCTGCTGCGGACGGCAGTCTTTGTGCCCACTATTAAAGACCATGAATATTCACTACAACCCATGGGAGTGGATTGTAGTGAATATTCATGGTCTTTAATAGCGGGAACATAAACCGGACAGAGGCAGCAGGAGCCGCACTGCGGCTACAGTGTGCGCGTTTTTGAGGAAAATTAATATTCATTGTTCTCCACGCCCATGGGCGTGCGGAGCAGTGAATATTCATTTTCTTTAGCAGCGGGCACAGTGTAGGCTGCAGCAGGCGGCTCCAATGGATCGCCTCAAGTCCCTTGTGATGTTCTCTAGAAGTGTATAAATTAGCTCCATCAATGGTAACTAATATAGTATCATCTCCAGTATCATCAATCATTTTAATTTTTTTCAAAAAAATCTTTAGTATCCAGAAGAAATGCTTTTGTTTTGTTTTTTTGATTAATCGAGGAGGATCCTACCAACATGATTGATAACGAGGATAATACCGAGTTAGTTGATGCCACAATTGGCCTTGCCCGGAGGATCAATTAAGGTTGTATGCACCTTTGGTAGTATATAAAATACAGGTGTAAGGGGATCCATCTTCACCAAAAACTCCGCTAATTTATCATCAATAATACCCAGGTTTTTATATTTATCAATCATGTTGGAAATTTTCCTCTGAATTTTGGGCAAGGGATCATGGCTCAGTGGTTCATAGGTCGTCTGATCTGACAATTGTCGCAACATTTCTTTTTTTAATATTTGTAACGATCCATTACCACCACTGAACCACCCTTGGCTGCCGGTTTAATTTCGATCGAATCGTCATGCCTTAAAGTCAATGCTTGTCTCTCTCTAAAACCCAAATTCATTCTTGGATAAGGACCACTTTGTCTATCTGCATACGTGAATTTGGGTGGAGAGAAAAAGCTTCTTTGTCTTAATCCCAGTTCAGATGCAGTAAAGCATTTCAACTGTAATACAGGTAAAGTGCGCGCAGGTGTAATCACATTTGAAAAAAACGTTTTAATCTGACATTACGGAGAAACTTAATGTCCAAATCAAGTTGAAATGTATTAAGTTTGGACATAACAACAAATGAAAGTCCTTTCTGCATACTTGCATCTGAATTGCAAAAAAGTTTTTGATGAAATGTTTGTAACAAGGGACTCCTCTCTACCTGAGATCTTGTTTGCATCGCAGGTGTAGCTGTGTCGGTGATGGCGACCTGCTCTCCTCCTCTTCTTGTGATGTTCTGCTTCTTTGTTCTCGCAGAAAAAGGACGTGGATTCCTCCAGGATCCTGAGAACTCGCTGCTAGAATCAGATGAATAAAAATCATTCCTAAAACATTGTCTGGGATTTCTAATCCTATTGAAAGTTTGCTCTCGCCATCTATAAACTTTATTATTTAGATAGTCTTCAGTGTCACGAGTAAATTTCCTTCTTTTTCTCTCTTGTAAATCCTTTCAATGAATATCCAGAACAGAATTCAAAGATTCCTTCATAATGGAAAGTTTATCAGATTTCAAACAGGAGGTTAATTGCTCTTCAATATTAGCACTCTGAACTTTAAGGTCAGCGATGGCTCTATGCAATCTGTCAATAGTTAGTAACATCAAATCCATAGAGCATTTATTAATCACTTGCTCAAAATCATCGCAGAATATATTATCTTCTGAAAACAGCGTCGAACGTAGGTTAAACCCTTAAGTCCTGCTGTATTTTCTTTTCTCGATAATATTCTACAAGTGTTTCAGCATGCAACTCGTATGAAATCAACCTCTTAGTTTCCCCTCTCAAAGTCTTGTCTTTTGAACTCACTTGTTGGGATTTTCAGGAAATCTGTTCATATTGTGGATTGCGCCATAATTCTAGCGGCTTCTTCCTAATTGAAAATCCGACTTGTTGCAGCGATGGTGAAAAATGTGTGCTCGTATCCCAATATGAATACAGGGATGATGGATCGGTGGTGGTGCTGCACGCGGAGTAGAATATGCAGAAAGGAAGTAATTCCCAGCACTCACGTGTTCAGTGAATAATTGCTCTTTTATTTCATTGCCAATTCCAAAGGATGTTTCAGCCCGTCCCAGGCTTTTTTCAACAATGCAGTCATCATACAATCACTAGTTTATATTAAATTAGATTAGATTAGATAAGTCGCATTATTATTTTTTATTATTATAGCACTATTAATTCCTTTACGCTTTACATGTTTAAAAGGGATATACACAGCAAACAACAAGTACAATAATTGGAACAAAAACAAGTCAGCAACTGGTACAGGAGGAGAGAGGACCCTGCACGCGAGGGCTCACAATCTATAAGGGATGGGTGAGGATACAGTAGGTGAGGGTAGAGCTGGTCGTGCAGCAGTGTGGTGGAGCAAGGGTTACTGCAGGTTGTAGTCTTGTTGGAACAGGTAGGTCTTCAGGCTCCTTTTGAAGGTTTCCACGGTCGACGAGAGTCTGATGTGTTGGGGTAGAGAGTTCCAGAGTAGGGGGGATGCACGGCAGAAATCTTGTATGCGATTGTGGGAAGAGGAGATAAGAGAGGAGTAGAGAAGGAGATCTTGTGAGGATCAGAGTTTGGTGCAGGTAAGTACCGGGAAACTAGGTCACAGATATATGAAGGAGACAGACTGTGGGTGGCTTTTTATGCCATGGTTAGGGTTTTGAACTGGAGTCTCTGGGCAATGGGGAGCCAGTGAAGGGATTGACAGAGAGGAGAGGCCGGGGAATAGCGGGGGGACAGGTGGATTAGTCGGGCAGCAGAGTTTAGGATAGATTAGAGTGTTAGAAGGGAGGCCACAGAGCAGGAGGTTGCAGTAGTCGAGGCGGGAGATGATGAGGGCATGCACGGGTGTTTTTGCAGATTCGTGGTTGAGGAATGTGCGGATCCGGGAAATATTTTTGAGTTGGAGTGGGCAGGAAGTGGAAAGGGCTTGGATATGAGGTTTGAAGGAGAGATCAGAGTCAAGGGTTACCCCGAGGCAGCGAGCTTGCGGGACTGGGGAGAGTGGACAGCCATTGACTTTGATAGATGGGGGGTTGAGCGAGATGGTGGAAAGATGATGAATTCAGTTTTATCCATATTAAGTTTTAGAAATCTAGAGAAGAAAGATGAAATAGCAGACAGATATTGTGGGATTTTGGTTAGTAAGGAGGTGATATCAGGTCCAGAGAGGTAGATCTGTGTGTCATCGGCATAGAGGTGATACTGAAAGCTGTGAGACTCTATGAGCTGTCCCAGGCCGAAGGTGTAGATGGAGAAGAGCAGGGGTCTTGGAACTGAGCCTTGGGGAACACTGACAGATACGAGGCGAGGTGAGGAGGTGGTGTGTGAGTGGGAGATGCTGAATGTCCGGTCTGTTAGGTATGAAGAGATCCAAGATAGGGCCAAGTTTGTGATGCCAAGAGATGATGGTCTACTGTGTCAAAGGCAGATGACAGGTCCAGAAAGAGAAGGGCAGAGTAGTGTCGCTTGGATTTGGCGGTCAGTAGGTCGTTGGTGTCTTTAGTCAGGGCAGTTTCAGAAGAATGGTGCGGTCGGATGCCAGATTGGAGGCGGTGAAAGAGGGAGCAGGAGGAGAGGTGGGAGAACAGCTCAAGATGGACGTGTTGTTCCAGTAGTTTTGAGGCATAGGGGAGAAGCAATATAGGGCAATAGCTAGTCAAAGAGGATGGGTCAAGGGATGGATTTTTGTGGATGGGTGTGATCGAGGCATGTTTGGAGCATGAGGGGAAGACACCAGTTGCTAGTGACAGGTTGAAGAGGTGGGTTAGGGTTGGGATGAAGACTGCAGGTTTGGGATGAGGTGGAACGGGATTGGGTCAAGTTCACAGGTGGTGAGATGTTACTTGGAGAGAAAAGTTGATCTTCTGTGATGGCGGAGAAGCTGGTTTTGGAGGAGGAGAGTTGAGTAGATATGAAGAGGGACTGTGGGGACTTATGGCATTATATGAAATTTTATCTAATAGAGGAGGATTCATTTAAAAAGAACTAATAGAATAGATTTGATGCACTATTATATTCTAAGGAAAAAAACTTTCTGTATAGTAGTATATGATTCATCAATATAGCTTTGATTAATTGTATTTAATGCAATAATGTCTATGTAGCTGTGAATAATATAAAAAATATACAGTACAGACCAAAAGTTTGGACACACCTTCTCATTTAATGATTTTTCTGTATTTTCATGACTATGAAAATTGTACATTCACACTGAAGGCATCAAAACTATGAATTAACACATGTGGAATTATATACTTAACAAAAAAACTGTGAAACAACTGAAAATATGTCTTATATTCCAGGTTCTTCAAAGTAGCCACCTTTTGCTTTGATGACTGCTTTGCACACTCTTGGCATTCTCTTGATGAGCTTCAAGAGGTAGTCACCGGAAATGGTTTTCACTTCACAGGTGTGCCCTGTCAGGTTTAATTAGTGGGATTTCTTGCCTTATAAATGGGGTTGGGACCATCAGTTGTGTTGTGCAGAAGTCAGATGGATACACAGCTGATAGTCCTACTGAATAGACTGTTAAAATTTGTATTATGGCAAGAAAAAGCAGCTAAGTAAAGATAAATGAGTGGCCATCAGTACTTTAAGAAATGAAGGTCAGTCAGTGCGAAAAATTGGGCAAACTTTGAAAGTGTCCCCAAGTGCAGTTGCAAAAACTATCAAGCGCTACAAAGAAACTGGCTCACATGAGGACCGCCCCAGGAAAGGAAGACCAAGAGTCACCTCTGCTTCTGAGGATAAGTTTATCCGAGTCACCAGCCTCAGAAATCGCAGGTTAACAGCAGCTGAGATTAGAGACCAGGTCAATGCCACACAGAGTTCTAGCAGCAGACACATCTCTTCAACAACTGTTAAGAGGAGACTTTGTGCAGCAGGCCTTCATGGTAAAATAGCTGCTAGGAAACCACTGCTAATGACAGGCAACAAGCAGAAGAGACTAGTTTGGGCTAAAGAACACAAGTAATGGACATTAGACCAGTGGAAATCTGTTCTTTGGTCTGATGAGTCCAAATTTGAGATCTTTGGTTCCAACCACCGTGTCTTTGTGCGACGCAGAAAAGGTGAACGGATGGACTCTACATGCCTGGTTCCCACCGTGAAGCATGGAGGAGGAGGTGTGATGGTGTGGGGGGGCTTTGCTGGTGACACTGTTGGGGATTTATTCAAAATTGAAGGCATACTGAACCAGCATGGCTACCACAGCATCTTGCAGCGGCATGCTATTCCATCCGGTTTGCGTTTAGTTGGACCATCATTTATTTTTCAACAGGACAATGACCCCAAACACACCTCCAGGCTGTGTAAGGGCTATTTGACCAAGAAGGAGAGTGATGGGGTGCTACGCCAGATGACCTTGCCTCCACAGTCACCAGACCTGAACCCAATCGAGATGGTTTGGGGTGAGCTGGACCGCAGAGTGAAGGCAAAAGGGCCAACAAGTGCTAAACATCTCTGGGAACTCCTTCAAGATTGTTGGAAGACCATTTCTGGTGACTACCTCTTGAAGCTCATCAAGAGAATGCCAAGAGTGTGCAAAGCAGTCAACAAAGCAAAAGGTGGCTACTTTGAAGAACCTAGAATATAAGACATATTTTCAGTTGTTTCACACTTTTTTGTTAAGTATATAATTCCACATGTGTTAATTCATAGTTTTGATACTTTCAGTGTGAATGTGCAATTTTCATAGTCATGAAAATACAGAAAACTCTATAAATGAGCAGGTGTGTCCAAACCTTTGGTCTGTACTGTATATAGTTTTGTTTTATGTATTTTTTGAATTAACGTTATACGAGATTTATGCATAAAGAATTTTATTGGGTAGGCATTTTTTTGTTTTACATATGATGTCACTTCCGAGGTGTAATCCTTTATAAACTAGTGATTTTATGATGTCTAGTAGATGTGATCAGAGTCTTCGTTACAGGATCCATCGCTCGTGGATGGTGATGTCTTGTAGATGTGATCGGAGCCTTAGTTACAGGATCCATCGGTCGTGGTCGTTGATGTCTTGTAGATGTGATCGGAGCCTTAGTTACAGGATCCATCGGTCGAGGTCGGTGAAGTCTTGTAGATGTGATCGGAACCTTAGTTACAGGATCCATCGGTCGTGATTGGTGCCATCTTGTAGATGTGATCGGAGCCTTAGTTACAGGATCCGTCGGTCGTGGTTGGTGTCATTTTGTCGATGTGATCAGAGCCTTAGTTAAAGGATCCATGTCACGACACAGCTGTCGGGTGACCACGGATCAGGGGTTCCTATCCTGACCCTAACACTAGGGGGCGCCCTAGCTGACCCTATTCCCCAGGATACCTCTGAAGGTGAGGATGCCGAGGCCTCCACCCTCGCTCTAACTCCTGAGTTAGCCCTCCGCTTGTTCTCCCCCACTCGGGGAAGAGGGGTGCTACTGTGCATCGAAGTACACCCACCTGACAAACAGGGCAGCACAGACAGGGATAAACAGAAAATTCCAGGCACACAAAATATTCTCTCATGGGGAGCAGTGACTATTCCAGCACAGAGTGGGACACAGTGCTGGAGGAGAGAGGGGGTGAGTGTAATTGTTTATGGGTTTTTTTTGTGAAGTGCTACGAGGATCAGGGGGTGCCAAGCATACCAGGATGAGTGGGGTCATACATACCAGGAGTCGCACTACAGGCACAGTGTGCCGGCTATTAAGGAAAATGAATGTTCACTGCTCCTGAATATTCATTTTATTTAGTAGCGGGCACAGTGTAGGCTGCTGCAGACTGCTGCCTCCTGTGCCCCGCTACTCCGCCGCTGTCGCTTCCCCTACATACCCCACCACCCACAGCCACAGTATTTATGTATATCGGACTATAAGACGCCTTCCCCCCACACTTTCCTCCAAAATTCTGGAGGAAAAAAGTGCGTCTTATAGTCCGAAAAATATGGTCATTTATTTCAGTTCTTCAATGCAAAAGTGAAACTCCAAGGCTTTACTCACGTAAGAGATGGCAGAAGGAAGGCGACTCCCTGCTCCCCGCGGAGTTCTGCGGCCACCAGGAACGGGGGTCCGACAACCTCCGAGTAAGTCCAGCGTTCAATCAGGACCCCGCACCAGAGTGTTCCTGAACTACAGACCGTATCCTTTCCTGTCTGTGTGTGTAGATAGGCCGGGTCTCCCTCTGAACTCCTCTCAGAAAAAGGGCACTGGTGGCAGCTCCGCTCCCTCCGATACCCGGTGGGATCCTCAGGGCCTACCGGGCTTTCCCGACCAGGACGTGGAGTAGCAAGGTCGCGTGTCGGGGGCCGGTACCCCTCTTGCAGCCAGACTCCCTCTGAATATATCAGGTGGTGAGGACAGGTGGAGTACACCGCTCCGTCTGCATCTTCCTTGGGATCCATTTGCTGTGTACACTCCTAAGCTCCGGGCCTTCTTGGTCGTGGTCCTTGACCGGGTTGAGACATTCCTTGTCTACAACCTTCCCCTCGACCCAAGGCCAAGGTACGAGGGCTGTGTCTCCATCCGCTGCAGGTCCACACAGGATCCACGTTCAGGGTGGGAGATCACAATCAAAAGACAGAAAAGGACCAAAACCAAAGATGGCTTTTTATTAAATATGGAATTTTAAGTGTCACTAAAATGTGAGTCCTCCACCCTCACCCACTAAATGGTTCCCCTAGCTCTTGGTTCCCCAGTCTCCCTGGAACCAGGAGGGCAGCACCTAGTGCATTCTAGCCCCCTCTGGTGGAGAAAGTGTGGTGTTGGATGTGGAGGTGGAGTCCTGACCATCACACTGTTCTTACCTCAGAGGAGGAACACTACACTCCATTAAAGAAGTGCAGCATCTCTCTGGCGGTCGAACCCTCAGGGGCGCCACAACAGCACTCCATCAACCGCTGGAAGGTTCCTGGGGCGTTGCAGAGCCCGAATGGCATACAGTTGAATTCACTGAGGCCCATCGGGGTGGTGAATGCGGTCTTTTCCTTATCCGCCTCTGCTACAGGAACCTGCCAGTACCGACTAGCAAGATCCAAAGTAGAGAAATAATTAGCAGATTTAATGCAGTTAGTGACTCCTCCATCCTGGGTAGCGGGTATGCGTCTTTATGTGTTATGCGGTTAATTTGCCTGTAGTCTACACACATTCTCATTGTGCCATCTTTTTTCTTTACAAGAACTAATGGAGCTGCCCAGGGGCTACAACTGTCTCTTATTACCCCAGCCTCCTTCATCTCTCGTAACATCCCTTTGGCATTTTGGTAGTGTGCTGGCGGTACAGGCCGGTACTTTTCTTTAATGGGTGGATGGTCTCCCGTGGGGATATGGTGTTGAACCCCTTTTACCTGCCCGAAGTCGAGTGGGTGTTTACTGAAGACCCTTTCATACTCCTGGACCACCCGGTATACTCCTTGTTTTTGGTGCTGAGGGGTGGAGTCAGTGCCCACATGCAGCTTCTGACACCAGTCCTCCATCTGTCCCTTGGAGCCATTATCCTCCGCCTGTTGGGATGCAGGTAAGGGTTCCACTGTCGTTATAGAATTTTGGTTAACGGTGAATAGCTTGGCTAGGGTGGCATACCGGGGCAAATGGACTTCTTTTTCACCAATGTTCAGGATGCGGACTGGCACTCTCCCATGGCGGACATCAACCACCCCCCTGGCTGTCAAAATGGTGGGCCTACTGTCAGAGTAGACGGGCTCTACCAGGGCCTGGTAATCTCTACCCCTTAGACCGATGGCTGCCCGGCACCATATCAGCATTTCACTTCTTCTCACCACCAGACAGTTCTACCTGTTGTCTTCTCATCAGGGCTCTGATCTCCCTCTGTAGAACCCGCTGCTGGCTGGAACCGGCGGTCTCCGCAACCTGCTGTAACAAGACAATTATTTCTGCAAGACAATTTTCAATGACATTAGTGCCTAAAGTTATCATGGGATGACTTTCTCGTCGATCAATGTCGACAATTATCAGTCCTTGTGCTGGCAGCTCGACTTTGCCAACCTTTTATGGTCACTTCCTTGTACCCCACCTGAGGTATAGGTTGACCATTGCTAGCATAAATAGTCAAATGTTCATCTGGACAGCGGGTAATGTCCAAATCAGTCCAGTACCGTTTGAAAAGAATGTAGGGGATGGTGGTCACCTGCGATCCAGTGTCCAGCAACGCGCTCATTGGAAAGCCGTCCAGCACGACAGGTAGGACTGGTCGTCCTCACACATATTTGTCTCGCCAGCTTGATGGGCCTGGTGGTCTTACTCCTGGGGGTTGGCCCTCTGCCCCAGGTTTTGCTTGTTTAAATGACAGTACCTTGCATAATGTCCTGGCTGGTTTCAGCGGCAGCAGATGGGTTGTCAGTCCTGGTCATAGCGGTCGCTGTTCCTCCCTCTGGACGGGACGTCCTCCGGACTGGAAGCCAACTGGATCTTTCCTTTAGGATGCACCTGCAAGGACTGCACAGTTTTGGTTAGTGCAGCTACACTTTTAGTCAGCTCTTGGACCTGATGGTGCAGGTCTGTAGACGGGGCATTGTCTCCTACAGGCTCCGGGGAAAAGGGTGCCACCTCCTGGTGGTAGGTGATAGCTGGGCGCCGGTGAGCTGTAGCGCCACCTGGTGCTGGTTCTCGTAGCACCCGGATGGCCCTTTCCTTAAATTGAGCAAAGTCCAAGTCAGGGTTTTGCAGAGCCATTATGCGCAGCTGGGTTCGGTGGGCGCTGGACAGTAAACCCTCAATAAATTGCTCAGTTAATAGTCTGTTTTCATCATGCACACTGTCAGGGTCTATCTGTTTGATGGCCCTCAGCGCCTCCTGCAGGTTTAAAGCATAGTCCCGTACACTGTCCTGTGCCCGTTGTTTGCACCCATAAAACTTCATCTTTATCTCTGCTGCAGTACGGGTGTCAAAAGTGTCCTTTAGACGGGCCAGTATCTCTTTCACAGTCCCTTTTTCCCTGGCTGACCAGGATTTTACTTCTCTCTGGGCTGCACCAATCAACTGGCCTATGAGGATGCTCACTTTCTGCTCCTCGGACAGGGGGTATACTTTAAATAAACTGCTTAGTCTCACCTTGAAGTCACTCAGGGTGTGCGACTCTCCTGAGTACTGGGGCAACCACGCTGCCCCCGGTATGTAAGGCATGGTGAATGGCATTACTGTGGCAACGCCGTGCCAGTGGTTGAAGTTCCCTCTATATCAGGTGTCTTCCTCCCCCCTAGTGAACCGTGGCCTACCTTCCTTCTCTTTTCTTCCGTAGGCCGCAGTTCCGCAGGTGATGATCTCCGTCGGGGACCTGGCGGCGCACGCGTGTGACGTCAGCGCTCGCTGGGCTCCTTCCAGGACCTGGCATTGCGTCAGTGCGTGGGGCGGGGCTTTGGACTTCGCGCGCTTCCAGTGGTTCCGCCCCTCTTCTTCCCGAGCGGCGACCCAAAAACGGCGGACTATGGCGGGAAAACAGCGGCAATGGCGGGAAAACTTCACCACAATATGCGACACAGTTCTTGAAGGCGCGCAGTACCTGGTGGTAGCGGGCACGTAATCCTGCCGACTACGCCAAAGTTGACGCGCCCCTGGGCTGTGGGGTACCCGGAGCCGGGCCTGTAGATGCTGGGGGTTGTAGTCACTGTGGCGGTGACCCGGTCCGTGACCCAGGTGGTCAATCCAAGGCGTATTTATGTATAGGTTATTTATAATGTCCGACTACGCCACCTGTGGAACGCAGTCAATAGAGACCGCCGCTGCGGAACAGTCCTCTGAAGCTGATGGTTTGGCAGCAGGATAGTATAACTCCCCACAGGAAGAGTGTTGCTTCAGGGCAGTGTGTGTGGATGATGATGGTAGTAGTGCAAGGTATCAGTAATGACAACATGGAGTCTTTGCAGTGCAGTCCTAGGGTCTTTACTATTGGCAATTATATGGGCCCCAACGGGAGTACCGGCTAGTGATAAAGGCCTGATCAGTCTGGGAGCAATCCTAGAGTCCTCCTGGCCAGGTGGAGTTGTAGGCTTGCCGTTCTGACTGTACTCTTTGGCTATCCCGCTTATAGTCGTGTTGTGGCCCATGTCCCTGAGTGTAACGTGCTCTGCTCACCCGTATGGCTGGCGACTCGGGCCTAGTGTATTCCTCGCTCCTCTGTGGCGGTATTGGTCCTTTTGTGTGGCTGAGCCTCCGGGCTTCTGATGGGGCCAGGAGCCCTGCAATCTCCTGCCCTGCGGTATCTGCTGCTGGGTATGCAATCCCCACAGCCTCGGACTCCTGTGTCCGGTCCTCTGTGTAAACCCACCAGGACGAGCTATCTCCAGCTCCAGTCCCTGGCTTCTTGCTCCTGCGCGTCCCACTCGACTCCTCACACTAGACTAGACTGCCTAGACTAGACTGCTCTAACCCCGCCTCCAGACCCAGTTATAAAGGGCAGGATCCTCCCCTTTCTGGTCTGGGGCAGGAGGTGTTGCATGTACTGTGTTCCTGACCAGGAACCCCCTGTTTTGCTCCCAGACATGGTATTACTACCACTGTGGCAGCCAGACCCTCTGGGGTGCCACACAGCCTTGACTCTTACAAAACTAAAGGGTTTTTCCCAAAATTCTAAGTTGTCCCATATCAATAATAAAACTTACTAATCGTTTGGGGTCCAACCACTGGCCCCCTTAGCAATCCAGACAATGGGTCCCTAGATCCCAGGAACCAGGCTCTGCATAGCCCTGTATTGAATGGAGTGGAGGTGTACATGCTAGACCACAACTTTATTCATTGTCTATAAGACGGTCAGATTACAGCCCCGACTATTCCCTACAGTCCCATAGGGAATAAATGACGATTTTTGGAATAACCTTTTTAATCTAAGCAGCTTTAAATGTTTATTGGAATCTCGCACTTCCTGTCTGCCGTGTAAGTGACGCAGCTCTAATGATTGTGTTATATCGCACTTCCTGTCTGCCGTGTAAGTGACGCAGCTCTAATGATTGTGTTATATCGCACTTCCTGTCTGCGGTGTAAGTGACGCAGCTCTAATGATTGTGTTATATCACACTTCCTGTCTGCCGTGTGAGTGACGCAGCTCTAATGATTGTGTTATATCGCACTTCCTGTCTGCCGTGTAAGTGACGCAGCTCTAATGATTGTGTTATATCTCACTTCCTGTCTGCGGTGTAAGTGACGCAGCTCTAATGATTGTGTTATATCTCACTTCCTGTCTGCTGTGTAAGTGACGCAGCTCTAATGATTGTGTTATATCGCACTTCCTGTCTGCCGTGTAAGTGAGCGCAGCTCTAATGATTGTGTTATATCGCACTTCCTGTCTGCGGTGTAAGTGACGCAGCTCTAATGATTGTGTTATATTGCACGTCCTGTCTGCTGTGTAAGTGACGCAGCTCTAATGATTGTGTTATATCACACGTCCTGTCTGCCGTGTAAGTGACGCAGCTCTAATGATTGTGTTATATCGCACTTCCTGTCTGCCGTGTAAGTGAGCGCAGCTCTAATGATTGTGTTATATCGCACTTCCTGTCTGCCGTGTAAGTGACGCAGCTCTAATGATTCTGCTTCTTGTGTTATATCGCCGGGTCTAAGTCTAGGAAGAGAGGACTGAATCCACCCGATTCTGAAACTCTCCTCTCCACATCCTGTTTATACAATTCTCATTATTGTTTGACGACATTAAATTATTTTAATACAACGTTGGACTGTGATGATCCTGATTTAGTAATAGGAGACGGTGAATGTGGTTGAACCAACAGGTCCACGAGCCAATATTAGAAAGCCGACAGATTTGTAGTTGTAGAAAAGAGAAAAGTAGAAAAATCAAATCAAAATAAAAACCAAAAGACGAGATAAGCCGAAATTACAGCTAGAATGTAAAGCTGCCATAAGGTTGCTACATGGATTTCTATATACATTTTTGGCATGCTACTTTTATTTTTCTTAGAAAAGCTGCCTTCCTAAAG
This sequence comes from Phyllobates terribilis, assembly GCF_046119375.1. NCBI lineage: Eukaryota > Metazoa > Chordata > Amphibia > Anura > Dendrobatidae > Phyllobates > Phyllobates terribilis. The sequence goes on from NW_027366487.1 coordinate 67,098, forward strand.
GTGCTGGTGAGTGACCCGCCTGCTGTCTGCTGAGCGGGGGCCGTGTGCCGGAACCTCTTCATTTACAGGACCCCACAAATTATAAGTTACAATTAGTCAGAAGTGTTCACTGTCCCTTTATAAAGAATTGTTACTAAATAACAGGACGGTTTATTAAAGAGGTCGTCCTCTGCAATCAATAATGCCCCCATCCATTTCAATTTGGAAAAAAGTTTTTTTGTGATTCCCTTTGGTTGTTATAAGGGTCTGTGAGGGGCGCTATCGCTGACGGCTCATCTCTGACCCTGGCTACAGCCGGCTCTGACCCCGCTGAGGTCATGTCACATTCCAGATTCATGCCGGCGTGACCCAGTGGCGCCACCTCCTGTCACAGCCCAGCATCCACCGCGCGCTCTCCCTCTCCTCTGCATTCATCTACCAATTAAAAGACTATATACGGTACATAAATATATATCAGCAGGCCGCTGTGAATAAAGCACATACGTCATTACAGTAAATATTGCAGGAATCATTCATCATCTCCCCTCCAGATTATAAGCAGTGTAATGATTGTGTAGCACCCTGAGGGCTCGGCTGCTACAGGGGTATTGCACCTCAGGCCAGAGGTGTGGTATTCCACTCCCGGGTAAGGATGGAGTGTGGAACTGAGCTCAGTAGGCTGCATGCACTACATACATCCCATTTCCGGGGGACAGATCAATGGTACTCCCACTAGTGTAAATGTGCAGGTACGACAGTGTCTGTCCCTGGCTGGAGTGGAAGGGGGGTGGAACATCCCAGTAGTGTAGGGGCAGATAGGGGGAGCAGTCTGGGTAAAGCTAGGAGCTCATTGGGTGCTGGTCACCTGAGCTCACACATAGAGGGAGTATATAAGGTGGGAACCATCTTAGAACAGGGTCAGTCTTTTGTAGAGGGCTGGTCAGTCAGTACAGAGCAGTGGAGGAAAGCAGAGAAGCTCAGGCAGCTCCAAGGCCCAGAGAGAGAGAGAGGAGAAAGAAGGACCCAGAGGGGGAGAAGAAGGAACCCCAAGAGCCCAAACACAATCAGAAGGGTGAAGGGTTGGCACAAGGGAACCGGATCCCAAGCTGGTGGAGGGCACTAATCCTTAGCCAGAGACCGGAGGTCGTGGGCAGGATCTGCCACGACCACCCCACTAAATCCACTACGAAGGCATACCAAGTATAGGGTCAGGGAACCCAGAGACAGAGGTTTACCCAACAAGAGGCCCGAGGGAGCTGGACTTAAGTGGATCCCTGGTGGGGAAGGCCAGAGAGGAGGCACGTCAGAACGGGAGCTCAGGATCACGCTCCAGAATTACTTGGGGGTTGGCCGAGTCCAGGACCTGGTGGACGCAGTACGGCTCGGGCGGTCACTCAAGGCCGGAGTGACCAGCACAACAGCAGTAAGTAAAAACCCTGAACTGCACAGCCCGACTCTGAGTCTCATTACCATCCTCACTGCACCTCCACAACCACCATCCTCTCCAACTGACCCCCTGAGGCTATACCCCTCCCGTTGGGGGTTATACTACCAGAGCTGCACACACACCACCAGCCTCAGCGGACCCTGCTGCAGCGGCGGCCGTATTGACCGCAAATCAACGGGTGGCGTAGTCGACACAAAGAACATTTATAACATCTGTAAAGACTGCCACACTCTGAGCTTGACACCCTGGGCACGGACCGGGTCACAGCCACTCGGAGACTACAACCCCCATCTGATCCGGCTCCGGGTATTCCCCTTAAGAATATGGCCCAGGGGGCGCGTCAACTTTGGCGTAGTCGGCAGGATCTCGTGCCCGCAACAACCGGGTACTGCGTGCCTGAAGAAAAGTACAAGTTTACCTCAAAAAGAAGTCTCCCGCCGGTTCCGGAGGGTCCCCGCCATCGGACTCCATCACAGGTCGATTCCCGCCGGTTGCCCGCCATTTGCAGCTTTTTCCCGCCATCCATGGAGTTTCCCGCCACTGGGAGACGATTCCCGCCATTTCCGAAGATTTCCCGCCTTGGAAGTGCGGACGCCATTATGGGCGTGCCAGAGGGTGGCAAGAGGCCACCTCCCATCGTGGGCCAGGTTGAAGAATGGCGCCAAAAGCGGAATCTGCCCCCACCAACAGAGACTGTGATGCTGGAAGTGTCCATCAGCGTGAAGGAACTGCCCTTGGAACTGACAATCACCAAGTTGCCCCGGGACCATCCCAAAAGTGGGCGGAGACAGAACAAAAGAGCAGAGATGGGTGCCGCCTGGAGCAGTCTGGAGAGAGCGCACCCGGAGACAAGAAGTCTAGCAAGGAGTATGGAGAGAACCCACCCGGAGATGGAGGGAGAAACAGGCAGCACCGACCCAGTGGTCAGGAGCCTGCTACAAGCCACAACCCCACTAGGCTTAGTGGAGATCCTGGCACAGCTCCCCCGAGACCGGGAGTGTGCACAGACCGCGCTGGAGGGCCTCGCACGGAGGATGGCCCAGGTGCAGCGAGAGACGTTGGCGGAGTGGAGCCGAGAGATGGCCCAGCAGACCGAAACCCGTCAGCGGAGCACGCCACCCGAGACGAGGAGACAGACCGCCTCTGAGGATGGTGCAGGAGGAATCAAGGCCGGAGACGGCGCCGAGAAGGGAGCTGAACGGACGGAGGCAGGTAAAGGGGACGTCTCTACCCCGAGCCGGGAAACCGCGTGCCTGCCCCAGCTCCCCGTCGCAGAGCCCGAAGTTCCCCCTGCCGTGCCCGTCGCTGCAACGTCACCGCCGCAGACTAGGCCTCAACCGGAAGCCGCGGCCGCGACCCCTGTGACGTCACGCGCTTCGACCCCGAGCGCGACCAAGCAGGAAACACCATCGGCCTGGTCGCAAGGCCTAGTACACCCGGGCGCCGCAATTCCAACAGCGCCCCCTACCTCCGCGGAGCCACCGGCCTGGTCGCAGGGCCGAGTAACCCAGGGCGCCGCCGTTCTTACGGTGCCCTTTTCCTTTAGGGTGCCCCAAGCCTGGTCGCAAGGCCTGGTCAACCCGGGCGCCGCTACCACCACTGCGCCCATAACATCTAGAGTGCCGCACCTGGGTGAAGACCTGTTCGCCCAGCATACGTGCCCGGATGGGCAGCCCTTTGTCTGGCCCGAGGAGTACATTCAGCTGGAACTCCAGAGAGAAAGGCCCATGTGCGAGCCCCTGATTCCGGCTCCGAAGCCCGTAAAGAGGACCCCGCCCCCGCTGGAAGAGACCCAGTTCGAGTGGGACCCCACCGGAGAAGACCTCATGGGGTTCACTCAGGAGACTCGGGCGGCCGCAGCGGAGCGTGCAGAGTGCTGCCGGCAGCAGCTCGAGGTCTTCGAGAGGGAGCGGAGAGAGAGGCGGGTCCGGGAACAGCAGATGCAGATAAGAAGCGCGGAGCAGAAGAGCCGGACCAGGAGGAACCCCCGTGCAGCTCATGGTCCCCCTACCACCGGGACTGTGATAAAGTTCAACATGCAGCACGGATGGGGCTTTATTAGAGACCATCATACCCCCGGCGACGTCTTTGTCACCCGCAGAGACGTAGAAAGCCATCTGCCGGAGGGACACAGAGGTCGTGACCTTTATGTAGGGGACGAGGTCACCTTCACCCGGCACAAGTGTGCCAAAGGACCCTACGCCCTCCATGTGCATCGCCTGACGGAGGAGGAGCTGCGGTGTGAGGAGGAGCAAGAGGACCCGGACGGGTCTGAAACTGAAACCTTCCACCAAGAAAGAGCAGGAGGAAGCCGTCGTTGAAGTACGGTAGAGAAAGACTGTAAATAGTTACCCGTCGGGGTACCAAAAACTGTTGCTGTTTTAAATATGTTCCCCGTTGGGACAAAAGTGTGAACTGTTACCCGTGTGTCCCCTATCCATTACCTGGCCGAGGACTGAGAGCGGCCACCTCCCCCTTGTATATAGTTGCGCTTCCTAAAGCGCCCCCTACTGGTTTTATAGGAAACCATGTTTTTCCAAGAAAAGAGACTGTCGCACTTTTCCCGGTCACAAGTTGCACCGTGACCGGAGGAACCAGAAACAAGAATGTTTACAAGAATGTTTTATATGAAAAGTTTTATGATGCTGCTAATGTATAATGTTTGATATGTTTTATATGTTGATGTTGTTATGCAAAAATTGTATGTTTGGTATGTTTTATTTTTCTTA
>NW_027366488.1:0-71252 GCF_046119375.1 Phyllobates terribilis
ATTCAATTTGAAGTTTCAAAGCACCCAAATACTAGACAGTGCAAAACAGGACAGGGGGATGGAATTGAACATTCCAGTAGTGCAAAAGTTAGTAAATAAAACTTAAACATGAAAAAAAACTTGTACTTTATCAAGTTCAATAGAAAATGAAAAATAGTGCGATGTTGATTGACTATGTATTTTAGGCCCTCCACATTAGGTATATTGTTGAGACTTGCTTGCCTTTTTAAAAGAGCAGGCATGATGAAAGACTTTGCATCAACGCCAACTCTAGTGCCCCTTCCATGCAAGTTCGATGTTGCCGGTGAGTACTCCTCAAGGATATATGCAACAAAACATATGGAACTATACAAGGGAGTTCCTAATGAACAATGGGAGGATCATATGACACCAACGAACAAGGATAGGTGCATTAAAGCAAGGCGGGTAAAGTATACACACAAAATCATAACCTTTGGGACAAATCAGGTGGTCGAAAAGGTGCTTGCTACCATAAAGAAAAAACCAACGCCACAAAGCCGAGAATGAATGAAATTATTTATGTAATTTGATAGATTTTCGTGTTGAAGTTTGGATTTCTGTTTCGATGGGTGTTTGGATTTGTGTTGAAGATTATATTTACAAATAGGCTGTTACAAGATCATGTGGAATCGTGATGCATTTGGATGGGGATTTATCCTAAAATTGGTGCTTGATGTTGATGTTATTTTAGTCTAAGGGTTCATAGATTATAGAGCAAGATTCATTTTATTTATTATATGGGTTTATAATATCTAGGTTAATGTAATTTATTTTAAGAATTCATAGATTATAAGAGTGAGGTTCATGGTTTAATAAAGAAGGTACATTTTTACAGAGTAGAATTCTGAAATTTAATTACTGTATCATAGGAGCACATGTGAAAAAGAAACAAGCTTATAGCTAAGCACATATATGGTTTATAGAAATAACTCAAAGGTTCGCAAATATTGGAATGTTCAATAAATTATGATATAGGTTCATTAAATTTTGTTTATGCTTTTTGTATGAATATTAATAAAATAAATGAAGGTTCATTATATTGCATAAACTGGTTCGCACGGGAACAAATAACTACGCAATTGTTTTAAAAAAATATAATTAGAGATTTTTGTAGATACATGCAGAATAGTAGCGCAAAACCAGCTGTATGAGATAAAAAATATAGAGCATAATGAAGAATAAAAGCAAGTCTTAAGAAGTCATAGAGATCGTAGAAATAGGGTAAGATTCACAAAGTTTCTAAAAGGGTTCATACATTTCACTTGTAGGTTCACATGTGAACAAATAACTACTTAGTTAATTTAAATTAAAAAAGTACATTCGTTGATTGTTTAAAATACATGAAGATTGATTAACCAAAAAGTATCTACATGCATTTAAACATAAAAAAGATGATGAAGAATTAAAGCAACAACCTTAAATCAAAGCATGTATAGGGTTCACAGAAATCATTGAAACATAAACAATAAAAGAAAAAACCTAATGAAGTAAAACAACGGTACATGTAAGACAATTATGAGTTGCAAATTGATTGCATCTACGACTTCACCTTTTCTTTGGTTTGACTAGATGGCATAGACACCTTTTTTCCAATGTTGATCCGGGATTTAGCACCCTTGTTTTTAGCATGATCTAGGGGATGGACATTAACAACATAGAGGACCTCAACACCACAGTATTTTTCAAGATCTTTCATGTTTGATTTAGCAGCAGAAGAGCCATCAACAGATTCAGAAAGCAACGACTTCTTCTTCTCTTGCATGTAAAGTGAAAACAACTTCATTTGTTCATGATTTTCCTCCAACAAACCAAAACAACTATAAAAGTATGAAATGAGATGGTTCATCAGAGTTTCCCATTCTTTGATTACCAAATTTTATTTTACTACAATGTCATCGATTGTGAACACAAGGGTTTAGTCGAGAAAGCACATAATTTGAAGTTTTTTTTTCAAACCTAGGTTTCTAAATACAAAGAACATATGACGACAAATGAGTCCGACCCTTTGGAACATTCGATAGGTGCACCTAAACTCATCGTCAACAATGGAGTGGCTAAAAATGGAAGTGAAAGAGTTCCAATATTGGATTCCTACGACTTCATGCCAGTTTTCTCTGACATGCTCACCATACAACAAGTTGTTGATGCACTCACAATTTGTTCCTTGACAATGGAGAAAATTGACAGAGTGTATACCTCAGCAGCATGCTCCTCAATACTCCAAAGTGTGCTGAGGTCGGGATGCATTTAAGATGACTCACAGTTCAGCCTACTCTGCCTATGCCTTTGACTATCCAATCCAATGTCAAAGTGCATCGCAACCTCAACTAGCCGATAATATTTGTCGGTAAAATAGCCATAGAAGCTGTTTGTAGACTCGGAAATAGATGTGATCCTAAGAAAACCCCTGAACATCACATCTCTGAAATAAGCGAGAATCTAGAAATAGTGTATCAAAAACATGTCATCAAACCATTTATGCTTTACCAACGGGAACTCATCCAACAAAGCAGTCCATTGTGCCTTAAACTCACTGAGCTCAAGTTATCACTCTAGACAATTTTATTCACCTTCGTTCGGAATTCCTCACCCACCTTTACGGTGTATCTGGTCTTTACTAGGACTTATTTCATAATATGCCACATACATAATCCATGGAAAGAGCTGGGGAAAAAAGCTCAATGGTACTCTTCATGGAACCATATTGATCAGTCACAATAACCTTTGGATCAAATGACATAGCTTCCTTGAATTTCTTCTGCAACCAAACATACGAGTAGACGTCCTCTTTGAAAATAAGACCACAACCAAAGGTGACATTTGATTTGTGGTGATCAAGACCAGTAAAGGGAATGAATATAAGATTGTAACTAAGAACAAAACCAAAGGCATGACACGTAAATTTTTTATTGATTCTATGTTGAAGGTACATAAAATAACAATGAAGGTTCATACAGTATTTCTTTAGTTTTAAAAAACATTCCATACATCAAGGTTCATAGATCAAAATATCAAGGTTCAAATATTACTTTAAGTGGTTCATTCAGAAAAGCAATACACTGAATAAGCTTGACTGAGATCCAAAGAAGGTTAACATACTTCGTTAATGTGGTTCAAACATTTAGGAAAAGGGGTGAATAAATTTAACCTACAATGTCATTAAATTAAATGAAAAGAGAGTACACAAAAGAGAATGTAAAACATATTAGTACGGTAAGTAGCATCAAATGAGACAACATCACCAAAGATGGAGTAATTCTTACGACATATAGGGTCAGCCAAAATAAATGTGTCAAGCGGTCATCAGAGGTCGCAACGTATTCGAAGAAGAATGCAAGACAAACCTCTTTTTTTTCCAGATACTTCTAATTGTCATTTTAAGCATCAGAAACGGCGATATATGTCAGCATATTATGCCGACAATTCTTGAAATCAATGGCTAAAGCACCAACTTGATCGTGATTGCCAACAATATCTTTAAAAATGCAATGACACCGAACCGGCGATATATGTCAGCATAACATTTTTTTGTGTCCAATATTCAACTTCCTACTAAAGTTCATAAATTACACGTCTTTGGAAAAATTCATGAGTGTGACACTCTTCAAGATGAATGTAGTATGTAAGCTAGTACTGGTATCAAGGCGAGTTGTAAGATAAGCAGGACAATCAAATCGGAAAGATCCACAACTTCGTTGTTTAGGATTGTGAGCAACGTCTTTATATCCTTTTTTTTACCACAAATAACCCTCTTGAGATACTGATCTCACCAACCTTATGCGTAGAATTAATACTTGGAACAAACCAATAGTTTTTGCGTAGGTGTAATAGAAATTGAGCATTTCTTCATTTGAATTAAATGACATGCCAATGACAGGTTTCAATGAAGCATCAACCACATGAGTACAATAAAGCGTTCCACCTTGAGACATATCAACTGATTCATGTGTTTGACTATCATCCGAATCTGAATAAGGAACACCAATTGCACTATAAAAATGAGAAGAGTCAACTTTATCCCTACCAGAGCATGCACTACTTGTTGGACAGATGAATATCTAAGATTAAAATAGGGAAACTCATAAACAATAATCATGAACAACATATTTCCATTGAAATAACAATTCAAAATCAGGGTACATACAAACAAAGTTCATACCATCAAGTTCAGATAAAAGTGAGAAGAGTCAACTTTATCCACACCATAGCATGCACTACCTGCTGGACAAATGAATATCTAAGATTAAAATAGGGAAACTCATAAACAATAATCATGAACAACATTTTTTCATTCAAATAACAATTCAAAATCAGGGTTCATACAAACAAAGTTCATACCATCAAGTTCAGATCAAAATCATAGTCCAACAAGAAAATTCATATAAGAAATTTCAATTGAAATCACAGTTGATGCCAACAAGTCTGTACAACCATATTCAATTCAAAATGGGATAATCAACTAACTGGTTAGAGCAGCTTAATAGTTCAGTTCAAATTGACATCTTCATATAACACCGAGTAAAATCAAATGACTAATAACAACATATTTAGAGTTTAAGTAATATCAAATTTCAACTGAAAATATCAGATTCCAGTACAGTCAGTTTAAATACCAGACTATAAGCAGTATGCACAAAGTTCAGTACAAGTCAGGTCAAATAGAAGATCGTAAAAGATTAAAATAAAAACAACTACAACACCACATCTATTGGGATAATAAAATGAAAAAACTAGAAATTTGCAAACTCTACAAATCATCAGGGACAACATCAACTAGGAGAATAAACTAGAACAACTTCAACTAGGACAATCAACTAAATTACAGTTCAAATGTGAGGATCAAATATGAAGTTCTCAAATCCCCTAGAAAATCAACAAATGCAAGGATCAACTATAGTAAAGTTCAAATGCAAGAATCAACTATGGTATAATTCAAATGCAAAGATCAAAGATGAAGTTCGCGAAACCCTAGAAAATCAACAAAAAAACAATGAACTCTTATATAAAACCCTGAAATTACGGGAAAATACGATTTTAACATGATTCCATTAAACAGTTGAAAGATATGAAGTACGCGAGATGAAATAGAGTAAGTATAACACTAAACAGAAGAAGATAGGAAAACAATGGTGATAAGAAGGTCTCGGCGATTGAAAGAATGTAATCGCCGATAAGGAGAAGGAGGAAGAGAGGGCATGAAAATAGAAAGGCAAAAGACAATTATGCCCTGACCATTAAAAACGTATGAGGGAGTGCGCGCATGGAGAGCCGTTAGATGAGATATGATTAATGGCTGAGACATGTATTCACCTACTCATTATAAGGATTGTACTCATTTGATCCTTCCTCTAATATTACATATATTACTTGTATATGTAATTATGGTAGGATTATTACTCCGCGCAATATATTATTTCCCATTTATGTCTATATTTTTCTGTGAAAGAAGAACATTGAAAATTACATGAGCATGGCAAGCGTCATTTTTTTTGTGTGAGTGTCCACAACTGAGATTAGTAATACAATTTTTCTAAACTCTACCCTTATAAGTTAGGAGTCTTGTAATAAAACTTTGTAATCATACATGGTAATTTAGATTCTACTATTTTATCGTGATGGATTAATTAGTTTTCCTTCTAGGGTCTAGTTTCATTATTGAACCTTAGGGTATATTTTCAAAAAGAATGTGGTTCAGATGCAAACAATGCATATGGTGTAAAATGAGAATCTAGACCGTCGGATCAGCTCCGAAAAATATAATCCAGAGGCCCTTTTATGCATGTCGATAAATAGTGCATGCCGGAGGCCCATTTATGCATGTAAAAAAATACATGTTGTAAGCCCTTTTATGCATGTAAAAAAATGCATGTTGGAGACCCTTTTAATCATGTTGAAATAAATGCACGCCGGAAGCCCTTTATGCATGTATATTTTGCTTGCACTTTTAGCACATAAATATTCACTTTTTGCACATAAGCATGCACTCTCAATGCATAAACTTGCATTAGATTTTACATGCATTGTCAGTTGAACTTGAATCCATTTGAAAAATAAGCATGCATTTGCAACATATATGCTTACATTTTTGATACATAAAAATGCACCTTTATCACATGAACGTTCAACACATAAGCATGCAATTTTCTCATAAATATGCACTTTTAACATATAAGCATGTATTTTTAATGCACAAAACAATCATGCACTTTCAACACATTAGCATGCACATTCAATACATAACCATACACTTTAACACATGCACTTTCAACATGTAATAATGCATTTTCAACTCATAAACATACATCTTTAATATATAAGCATGCACTTTCAATACACAAGCAATCATGCACCTTCAACACATTAGCATGCGTTTTCAATATATAACCATGCACTTTTTAACACATATACTTTTAACAAATGCACTTTCAACAAGCGAGCATGCGGTTTCAGTACAAAAGCATGTATTTTCAATACATAAGCATGCATCCAATGGAAGCGGTGATCTGGCAGTGGTCATGTGCTGGTGGTGTCAGTGTTCCAGTGGCAACGGTGTCGGTTTCGATAGTCGGTGAGATACTCCAGTGGTTCATCGACGATCAACCGTTGAAAGTGCATGATTATATATTAAAAGTGCATGCTTTTGTGTTGAAATGCATACTTATGTGTTGAAAGTGCATGTGGTAAAGGGGCACGCTTATGTATCGAAAGTGTAGGCATATTTGTTGAAAATGCATGATAATTTTTGAAATGCATTCAAGTTCAAATTACAATGCATGTAAAATCAAATGAAGTTTATGTACTGATAACCCATGCTTATGTGCGAAAAGTGCACGGTTATGTGCTAAAAGTGCATGCTAATGTGTTAAAATTGCATTGAACTATGCATGCATGCATAAAAGAGCATCCAACTTATATTTTTTGGCATGCATAAAAAGGCCTCCAGCTTGGATTTTTTTGACATGCATAAAATGACCTTCAACTTGCATTTTTTCAACCTGCATAAAAAGGGCATTTGGCTTGCATTTTTTTTGAACTGGCCCGATGGTCTAGATTTGTACTCATTTTACACCATAAGTCCCTAATTCACGTGACACTTCTCATTAAAAATTCCGTTAATAATAAGATGCCATTTGTCGAATTTTCATTCTGGTTCAAAAGTATATATAAATAAACCGTTTCTTCAATTGTACCTCAATTCGATGCAAATGAAAAATTAATTATGTAGTAAGACTTAGGATCTATTGAGAAATATTTGTATCGTATAATATGTAAACAAGTCTCATGCCTTCAATGAAGTTTGATATATGGTTCAGATTCACTCTCCATGTTTTAATGATTCCACTTACATAGCGACATTTTTGTACTTCTAATAAAAATTTAGGCCTTTATCAACCAAAGCCCATTCTCCAAAAAAGTGCTTTACCTCTTCGCCTCCATAACAGACATGTCTTCCTTCTACCTTCAATTTGGTTTTCTACCCGTGATTGTCAATCTCGTCCGTGAATCTTCATTATTTGTTTTAATTTCTTCTATAATCAACATTGTCTTACGTGAATTGGAGTTTCCTTGTACTCCATCAATCTCATAGATCCAAGTATGTATTATATCGGAACTTTGCTTGTTTTTGTTGCGTTTTTATTTGAATTGATGTTGATTTCCTGAATTTCTATTGCGGTTCTTATTACTCCTCAAAATTTTGTAGATATTGGTTGAATTTCTATGTTGTCTTGGTTATGTTGGTAAATTTTTGTATACATTCAGTATCTATTTATGAACATCGTTCTCTGTTATCTTGTTGTTGTACATATACATATTTATGAAATATTAGTTTCAATTAATGAACATTGACATGCAAATTATGAACATTGTTATACTACTAACGAACATTACACGATTTTCATAGTATGTCTTATATTCATATTGTTCTCTTTTCTTGTGTTTTTGTTGAATTGATATTTATCGTTAAATTGCTTGTTGTGCTTCTTGTTTCTCTTCAAAACTTTTGAAGATATTGCTTCAAATTCTATGTTGTCTCGGCATTTTAGTTCAGAAAATGAAGTATATGTTTTATGAACATTCAATTACTATTGATGAACAATGTCAAGAAAATAATAAACATTGTTAAAGCAAGCATTACAGTGCAGTAGAAAGTATTTGTCAAGTATCACTAACAAACTTTTTGTGTAAAAAATTTCTATAGACATGGATGTTATAATCATTATTCAAGTTATGATGACATAATGAGATTTTAATTATAAGATGTGTTGCAGTTCAAGTAATAAATTATATATGTTTTATGAACATTCAGTTAGAATTTATGAACATTATTTTGTAAATAATGAATATTACTCAATATAATTTACAATTCCGCGCCTACTTTGCTAGGATGTCATTGTGCTTTACCCCATGATAATGATGGATAAGTTGAATGTTTCACATAAGGTGAGTGAGTTGATAATGGTGGAAGTGTTGATAAAATATGCGCTTTATTCACCTAGATGTGGAAGTGTTGATAAAATATGTGCTTTATTCACCTAGATCTTGATAACAGTGGATGAGTTGAATGTAATGCCCTTAAAAGAGGTATTGATACTATTTACTAGATGCATGTCATCCTTATCCCAAGTCGTGGAACAATTCTTGAACGTTCATCTATATCAAGATCCTCAACGGTGGGGCCGCATATGTGGACACCACCAATGAATTTGAATTTGTCGATTCTCCTATGATATGATATTCAATTATGTGACTATCATACATGTGTTAATTTATTGTCATGCGTTGTAACTGTTATGTGGGGATCATATAGATTTTTGTAAAGTTCAGTACTTTTAAACATTGCTATTAAAGTAATGAACTATATAGGTTCAAATATAAATACGGTACATAAAGATGATATTGGGTTGTGTTTATAGTTCTTCTTGCTTATTTGTTTTGTTATTGTTTATGAAAATCATTATCGTATTATTGAACATTACAAGCTAAAATATGAACATTAGTACCAATTTTTCAGATTATGTGCTCAATTTGTAACATATGTTGGTTGTGTGAATGATTCTAGTTTCATGTTCCGGATTTCTAACTCTATGTTTGAAAGACATTGTGTTGTTTATGAAAGTGAGAGTTGTGTTTATATTTATTGATTTCTGTTCAAATAATGAACATAGAGTATGAATTTATGAACCTATTAAATAAGAAGGGAAAGGGAAATTTTGAGTTATTTACGAAATTGTCACTACATCACTTTTTCTCACTTTCTGTTTTTTAGTAGGTGAATAAATTCATACTATATATTCATAATTTACTACTCTACGTTTATTAGATGAAGATGGGAGGAAGAAAGGTAAAGATCTCAAGCATTTGGAATTTTTCCTCCTATCCATCATGTAATTCAAGTTATATTCAACGTTCTAAATTACAAAATTGCCATTTTTAATGAATTTTACAATCTCCTTCATCTTTTAATATCAACCATTCATCAATCTAATCATACGAATCCTATAAGTTCTTATATTTACTCTAACACTAATTATTACTAGAAACTCCCTCTATGTAGTAAACCTGTAATATTCCTTCCAATACCACCGCTTTGTCTAGATGAGACAACTCCAATATGATGAATATGAAAGTATATCTAACACCCCCAAATTTACCTTGGGAATATTACCTCCAGTGACCCCGAACTTAATCGTCTAGAGCCACCCAAGGATTAACAGTATGCATCGCAAATACAAAATAGTAAATGAAATGCCAATATATTATTAAAACTAGGAAATATCAAAAATGTGGAAGCGAACAAATCATAATGAACTCGTGAAATGGGTTTACAAATATACAAAAACGTTGATATAAAAAATGAATATTAAACTTATAGCAGATACGCAACAGATACAACAACAACAACAACATCTGCCTATCTTTCCCATTACAACAGGGTATGGGGGGGTGTCAAGATGTATGTACCCATGCCCCGAATAAATATAAGGGTATGTCCAAGAGACCCATATACAGACTGGCACCAATACAAAACACATCACATACGAAGTGAAGACAAATAATTAAATAAACCAATAACTAGAAAAGTAAATAGAAGGATAAAGTAAATAGTAAGCTCTAGTCAACGCCGAACAATCCTCAGTCTGAATCCACGAGTCATCACCTACTCAGGATCAGGTGCCCTCGTTTTCTCCCTCCAGCTAGCTCTGTCTTGTGTCATTGCTTTTGTGAGGTTCAGCAAAGCAAAATCCTTCTTAATCACCTCTCTCCAACTCTTCTTGGGTCTACCTATCTCCCGACAGGAGCCAATTGGAAGATAGGCAACAAATAAATATTTGAATATAATTAAATAATATAACTTAACCTTTTTAATATGTAACCGAAAGAATCAACTGTCCGACGTTGTAATTGCCTACTCACACCTTTGGTGTATCACCTGATGTGTCGTAATGAGATGGATGACACCAGCCAACCATAGTAGGAAAAAAGAAGAAGTGGTTGGTTAGTCGAATGAAATAGTATGCAAGTGGAATTTATATGAGGTTCTTGTATCCATATCTAGTTATAACATTAGTTTCTTGAATAAAAGTTGATAAATGAAAGAGGACACCAATACTTCTACTGAAACTTGTTTTAATGAACAGGAGACATGCATCAAGAGAATACCTGAAATGAAATGTTGTTATTATGGAAAGAAAGTATAGATTTGTTTGGGAATGTTTTTAAAACATCACACAACAGTTATTAAACTCCGCTGGAATAATCAGGTCCGACCAACCTCACTGCATACGTGTTGTGTGAATTCATATTGGAAAGAAAACCCTTTTTTAATCTGGAGTATGAGCGAGTTCCAAGTTATACTTCTGCTCGAATTTCTTTAATTAAGAGTGCTCGCAATACTTATCTTATTTAATTTCCACACCACGTTATATCTTAAAGCTCTTGACACAGTCTCGAATGAATCGAGATTAACACATGACATACATTAGGCTGTCTAATCCAATTGCACTAGCAAGGTGCTTAAACACCTCTTATCCTTAACGGATGGATAAGAAGCAATGGCCATGGCCTTAAAGAACATTATTAAGAGATAAATTAACTCACTTGAGTTTAATATCCATGCACACACGTGTTTAATTAATTATTAACAATGACTATTAAGTTCAAACATACCAAATAAAGGTGACATACAATATCGTCATTACTACGATAATAACATAATATATATATATAGAAAATAACTATCAACCTATATAGATATGAAAATCATTTTGCACAAAAGTGTTCCCAAACAATTAATCAGGTTTTAGGAATGTAGGTTCGTGTTTATTAAGCCACTATTGTTCAACGTCTTCTAAGGTTCATTAAGTCTTAGATGCACTTCTCAAGTATCGAATTGCGCTTTAATACTTGGAGATGCGCTTGACCAGTGTAAGACACTTAGTAATTGATTTACTAAAGTCCTTGAATGCGGAAAAGGTCAGACAACAATAAGAGCGCGCTTTAAGTGTTTAAAGCGCACTAAGATTTGCACACAAAGAGTTTTCCAAACGGTGAGAACCCTAAGTCACTAATTTACTCGGGATAAAACTCACCACTACAATGTATTGCTTAGAAGAAAGTTAGAATCTCTCGCTTCAACTCTTTGAAGCTCACCCGTAAACTCTCACTTTACAATACTTGAGTTCAGCTCTCTAGAACAATGGCACTTCACCTCTCTTGATTACAACTGAGTAAACACTTAAGCTCTCCTAGCTTCTCTCTGAATTCCTCACTTTGTAATACCTAGAGTGAATGCAACAGTCCACTATTTATACACAAACCTTAAGCTACAACTCTAACTTAATTTCGTGTAACAAACATAGACTAAGCATATTGCCACCTCATCAATCCATGCGCCTTGATCAGATTGTAAGAAATAATCAGCCGCTCAGATTAATTTGGTTTTGTTCTTCCACTTGTTGATGCACGCCACCTCAGCAATCCGTGTCCACTGCGCTAACTAACTATCCTCCACGCTAGCGATCCCTGGTTATGCGTCTCAAAGTCTTCAAGTTCTTCTCACACCTCTTGTGCACTCAACTTGAATCCTCCCGCTCATCAGCCTTCCCTTGCATTTCGGTAGTTCTCTTCTGCGACAGCGTACACCTTGTGCTATGGTGGAACCTCGTTATAAACACTTCTTCCGCTTCATTCAAGCGCATCTTCTATGCCTTAGAAGCTCTCCTATACTCACTTCTGGACTTGAATGGGATTATTAAACACCGCTTGCGAAACTTACTTTCTCCGCTTGGTGTTAAGCGCGACTGAGACCAGTCGAAGCGCATCTCTAAGTGACTTAAGCGCATCCCAACAGATATTACATTAACCTAGAAAGCTTAAAAATACTAAGAGATTAAACATATTAGTTTGTTATCATCAAAACAAAGAGAAATAGATTAAGCTTTAATAAGACTATTAAAGCTCAACTAACAATTTCCCCCTTTTTGATGATGACAAACTGTGAACAGGTACGCTCATGAATACTTTCATTAATGATTAAAATGGAGACAATAAACAACAAGTTAATCAAGTATTCAGATTCGGAATTAGATCGAAGTACCTTACCAAGTACTTAACCAACATAGTTTTCAAATTCCCCCTAAGTTCAAGCACGATCTCATACTTCCCCCTTAATCTAAGAAGGATGTACCTATTTTCTTCCCCCTTTTTACATCATCGAAAAAATCGAAAGCATAGTCATACGGTAAGAAAGATAGGAGGGTGCGCTTGCTATCTAATAAGTCAAACAATGCAAAATAGCGAACAATAAGCAACTTAAGTAGAGAAGAGTCAAGTCAGCAAAGCTCTCAGAGATATAAAAATCAAAAGCATACTTCATTGATCATTTAAGTAACTGCCACAAAATAGGTAAGAAAACCTAACGAGCTAGTTCACAAACACTTTAGCAGAGTAGAGAGAGAAAAAGAAATCAGCAAAAGCGCTTAAAAGCGCAACCATCACAACACTTAATAACTACCGCCTTTCTCAGAATCAAACTTCTCCTGAACCATCGTGACCAGCTTTGTAATCTGCTCGATCATCACACCCAGCTGTTTCTCGACTCACTCATGATGCACTTCAAGTGAAGCAATAACACTTGAAAAATCTGTAGATGCAGAAGAAGGACGAGCGCCAGGACTCAGGTTAGAGCGCGAGCTAGATGGGTGTGTACCTTCTGGTTTGGGGAGGAGAATAGCGTAGATGGATTCTGGAGTGAGGAAGGTAGAGCAATCATAGTCGGTGAGCGAGCTGTCATAGAGACCGTCTGCCTTGAGCATCTTGCATATCAAGTGAGGGAAAGGTAGAGGCCTTGAAGTGGCAGCGTGACAGAGGACTCATCATTATCTGGGCTGTATTGACTACCTGGTTCGAGATTACCGCGGCCATTATGCAACGATCTTCTATCGTGAATTTCTCCCTGTCATAATCTCTCGGAGTTATATTTGTGATGATGAAACGATGAAGTAACCTGCGACTTGGCTTGAGCATATCGACGGTGGGGGCGCGCTTCGACACATTTGTACCAAAAACGGCTTCCTTGAGCTGCTTGGCTCCTGCGGGCCAGTTTTTCTTGTAGAGTCTGCCAAACCCGTTAGACTGCCCGGTGAGCCCAATAGCCTTCGCAAGGTCCTTCACCAAGAAGGTTTCTTTGGAGTTCCCTCGCCAATAGAACCATACCTGACTGTACTAGGGGTTAGCAGCCTGATACTCCATGGTAGCGTAAAACTGGTACACCATCGAATCATTACACTTTGCCGGCTCAGTTTCCAGCTTATCCCAACCCTGAAAGCTTAGCCACGTCGAGAAGCGCGATATATGCGAGGACTCATGTAGCTCAGAGAGGAGATCAGAGGTGACAATCTCAGGAAACAAAAAGGAGCGCTTATCAATACTTGGTGGCACCGGAGGAAACTCATTAGCACCAATCACCTTAGGGCGCTTAGAACGTGTAGATGGCCCTTTCTATGGCACAGATTCATGCGGGGGCGACTCATGCTCAGACCCGTCAGATGAATCAATTTCCTCAGGGGGAGGAGGAGGAAGATGGGCCTTTCGCTTACGACTCTTACGACGCAATACATCACTCTGGCGATCAGCTTTCTGAGTGTGTAAAGGCAGGGAAGAATCATGGCCGAGATGAGCTTGAATGTGGTAATCTTACTCGTCATCGGAGTATGAAGGAATAGAAGCGAGAAGCTGCTTAGGAGAAGTGAGAGACTGAGTAACCGGCCTTGTTTGAGTACCATGTCGAGAAGGTGTGTCAATTTCAAGCACACTCTTGCCCTTTGCTGGGGTAGAGTGAGACATAGCAAGAGTAGAGGCTTCAGTAGTTGGCAGGCCAAGCTCTTTCTCGACATCATAGCCAGCCAGTTCCAAGTCTTCGACTGTGAGTGAAAGATCGACCTTTGGCTCATGAGAAAATAGGGGAGCTGCTGGGCTAGTAGGCTGTTTAGTGGGGCTTGGGCTTTCTGTGAGGTGGACTGTGTCGGTGTGTTGTGTTTGGGGAGGCTCATCTTGTGGAGCGTGTGTAGAAATGGATGGATCAGATGTAGAAGACTGAGCCTTTAGCAAAGACTCAACCTTGGCATGGGTAGCTGGGTCAAGTTCGGCAAGATTGACGTTTTCCATTTTTGTGAAGATGAAGTAAATGGACTGGGAAGCTTGAGAGGAGTTTGAGAGAGAGATAGAGCCAAGAGGTAAAAATAGGGTAAATGGATGAGAGGCAAATACCTGGTATGTATAGGCGCTCGGCCTCCACTCTCAACCGTTCAAGCGACCAATCAGGAGTAACGGCAGAAAAGGAGCAACGGTCCAATAATATCTCTGATTAGATGCGCTAGACTCTCAACGTCTTGAAAAGTAGCCGTTTAAATCAGAAAGCAGAAAGTAGCCGTTGAAACTAGCCGTTGAATATAGCCGTTACGTCAATAACGAAAATAGTCGTTGACAACTAGCCGTTGCTTCACAATTAAGCAAACCCAAGTCTGAAGGTAATCCAACCAGACGCGCTTCAAAGCGCAGTAAACCTTAACATAGAAATGCGCTACAATACGAAGCTCAACCAATCGCTCCTCTAGCTGAATATTCTGAAGAAGCTCAAAAACTGACTGAGGCAAATAGATGTAAGAGTGTGATGTCCAGTTCAATTCAATTCTCAAACAACAATGTAAAGAAATTCATGAACAAGAAGATGCACATTTCATATAGGGGACATTAGAGCATTCAATCACTCAAGTTGATGTGGACGTATGTGCATATACATGTACTGTGGTAATTGAGCTTTATGTCACCAAATGAATACTTCTCTAATGTGGAGTTCAATAAGGACGAGAGAAGCGTTACATCTAGTCAGGCTAAGGACACCTATGCAATGGATCATTTCTTAGGCATGTAATATGGGTAGAAGACAATCACCATTGTCAAGTTTTTGGCAAAGAAGAGCATGCATTGACCAAGATTATATCAAATCGATCTAAGCAAGTAAGACAACTTCAGTACTAATTCATTTTAATGAACAACCATAAAGCATGAAAGACTCAAAGCTATCAAGCGCAAGCTACCATAGTTCGTACCTTGATACTAAGCTCGCTAATTCTAGTCACATAGGGAAATACTTACAGTTCCATTGCCTCAAAGCTAATGGAGTCGCATAAAACCAAGCTGAACCTGAAGGTTTAAGAAGACCTGACGATTAAGCGCTTTAGTAAAAATATCCGCTAATTGCCCTTCTGAAGATACGTGAGTAAGCTCGATGCTCTTGCGCTCCACATGATCACGTAGAAAGTGGTGTCGTACATCAATGTTCTTAGTTCGTTTGTGATGTACTTAATTTATTAGGACACATATATTGCGCTGAAATGACAAAGGTTGCACTGGTATCCTCTAGCATTGATCTTTTCTTGTTCTTTCGTCACTGAGGAAGACACTATCTCCCTCCTTAGCTTGAAATGAAAGTAGCAATTGTGGATCGTCCTTCATGACACAAACAACCGCTTTCAGTGCATTCTCTACTCTTCATTCCAACATGCAAATACAAAGATCAAGCTTTGATTTCCCACCGAAGCTTGCGCTTCGTGGGAACGTTACACATAGCTATTACTGAGCTAGTCTTTTGGACTGGACGTAATAACTTGGATCATTCAGATCAAGCACCAGATGAGGTCTCGCTTTACGAAGCACACCTTTGCGTGCTGAAGTGCCATCGTTCTCGACAGGTGAATGTCGACGACGTGTGCGCTTGCCCTCAGATTTAGCCATTGGCTTATAGGGCTTGTTTTTGAGGCCTTTTAGTTCCTCACACTCATGCCTATCATGTCCATTTTTACCACAAAAAGTGCAGTAATGGTTACCTCTCACGTAACCATACTTCCCTCTTCCTGGTCTAAATGGTGCTTTCTTTTCAAGTTTCATAGGCTAAGCTGGGGTGCGCGCTTGTTTTTGTTGGTTCTGCGTCTTCGTGCGATGTTGTGATAATCCTGGAAACCTTCAACGGATCGTGTTTGTTCACTTTCCGAACAAGATAATTCGACCCTATACAAATGCCAGGGTTACACGAATTCCTTGCGGGGATAATCCGAGAAGGGACAATCAAATTCAGGCACTTATGAAATTTGATCTGAGAAGTCGAGCCGTTGTTCCTCAAAATCGTGTCGATCTCGTGCTCAATATCGTATCCTGTATAAAGAACCGAAACCCCATAAAGATAGTGGGTTCACCACGAAACAGAGTTGGCAGTTGAACGGTTAAAAAACCGTATTGGCGGTTGGGCAGTTATACAATCAATTTATGGTTGATAAACCATAAATCACAGATACTACTCGCCGAGTATCTTCATGAGGTGCTCGTCGAGTACCTGTTGACGGCCAAAAGATACGTATAACAAATAGTCTCTGGGAGACCATCTGCTCGACGAGTATCTCTCCCAGATGCTCGTCGAGAACCTATACACCATGCTCGTCGAGAACCTCGACGACCAAAATATCTTTCCAAAATGTCCGTCGAAAACCAATCCAACATGTGCTCGTCGAGGACCTCTCGTCGAGGACCTCTCGAACACGTGCTCGTCGAGGACCTCTTCAACATGCTCGTCGAGTACCACTCGAACAAGCTCGTCGAAGACCTCTCGTCGAGTCCGTCGAGAACCTCTCGAACGAGTTCGTTGAGGACCTCTCGAACGAGTTCGTCGAGAACCTCTCGAACGAGCTCGTCGAGGACCACTTGAACGAGCTCGTCGAGGACTTCTCTTCGAGACCCTCTTGAAGCGCATCAAGAGCGCTGAGAACCTCTCGAGCGCATTCCCCTCGACCCTGTTTCATAGTTGTGATCGATGAACCGTTAGCTCAACAAGCGTGCACTCCGCACTTACCCAGACTTGTTTCCAAGCCTCACGATAAACCGCATCAGTTCTAGTAAATCACATTACAACTAAAATGAATTGATGACACTAAAATCACCAACAGTTTTTTATACAAGTGATGCGCTTTTTCCCCATGAAACCACTCTTTGGTTTCAGATGGTTGTTCCTCAAGGACATTGATTTTGCTTTTCAAATGAGAGTTTTCACTCTTGTAGGCAGTCAAGTCTTGTTCAAGTGACTTAAGATTTTCAGAGTAGTCACTTGTTTGAGGAATGTTGGTAGAAGAAGAAGACTCCTGGGGGTCATATCCAGTCCAGGTCTAGCTTTGACAAAGACTGTTTGAGAAACAGTCCTTGCCTCTACTAGTTTAGTCAGGTCGTCTAGCTTGGAAATGATTTGATCAAGCTTTACGTCCTTAGTTGAGTCAGATTTTCTTTCCAACGCATTTCCATGACAGTGCTCACAAGATTTAGAGAGAAGTTTGGGCCTGTCATGCAAATGTTTGGAAAGCTCAACTATTACTTCTTTTTTAGAATTTAGTTCAATGAGCTGTTCTCTAGCTTCAGTAGCTAGAGACTTATGTTCAACCATTAATTCTCTTAAGAGACAAATGAGGTTGCGCTTAGGTAAAATGTCAAGATTTAGATTCGCTACCTCAATTTCAGAACCAGAGTCTGAATCGGATCCACCAACCATTAAGCAAACATCTGTTTGCGCTCCATCTTCAGAATCTTCGTCTGATTCTCCCCAAAGTGTAACAAAGGCTTGTTTAGGGGGCTGCTTGGAGCTGGAGCTTGCTCTTGGATTTACCTTGGCATGAGGACATGCCTTGGCTAAATGTCCTTTCTCGTTGCAGTTAAAGCATGTAAGGTCTCGGACATCGTGCTGCTTGGTTGAAGGGTTGCGCTTGAATCCACCTTGTCTCTTAAAGAATTTCTTCACAACCTTGGTCATAATGGCGACATCTCTATCATCATCATTGTTTCCTTCGTCATCATTCTCTAGTTTCTGGAGGACGCGTGAGAGCTTGAGTGCCATGCCCTTGGTTTCTCGTTCTGAGATTTTCTCTTCATTGTTCATGATTTCTTGTACCTTGAACTTTCCTTCAAGCACATAAATAGGCAATTCTCGAGTCGCTTTTGATTGGAGAAGAATCTGCTTGAGAGTCGCGTACTTGGAATTCACCCCGTGGATGAATGCCATAGAGTACTCCCAAGCCTTCTTTTCCATTCCAGCGGATAGCATTTTGTCATAAAGAATTTGACATCGAGAATGATAGTCAGATACAAGCTCATTTTCTCCCATTTTAATTGAGCAAAATTCATGATTCAGCTCAAATAATCGGTTGTCCTTCATATCTTCACTACCTGAGTAAACACTTAAGCTCTCCTAGCTTCTCTTTGAATTCCTCACTTTGTAATACCTAGAGTGAATGCAACAGTCCACTATTTATACACAAACCTTAAGCTACAACTCTAACTTAATTTCGTGTAACAAACATAGACTAAGCATATTGCCACCTCATCAATCCGTGCGCCTTGATCAGATTGTAAGAAATAATCAGCCGCTCATATTAATTTGGTTTTGTTCTTCCAATTGTTGATGCACGCCACCTCAGCAATCCGTGTCCACTGCGCTAACTAACTATCCTCCACGCTGGCGATCCCTGGTTATGCGTCTCAAAGTCTTCAAGTTCTTCCCACACCTCTTGTGCACTCAACTTGAATCCTCCCGCTCACCAGCCTTCCCTTGCATTTCGGTAGTTCTCTTTTGCGACAGCGTACACCTTGTGCTACGGTGGAACCTCGTGATCAACACTTCTTCCGCTTCATTCAAGCGCATCTTCTATGCCTTAGAAGCTCGCCTATACTCACTTCTGGACTTGTATGGGATTATTAAACACCTCTTGCGAAACTTGCTTTCTCCGCTTGGTGTTAAGCGCGACTGAGACCAGCCGAAGCGCATCTCTAAGTGACTTAAGCGCATCCCAGCAGATATTACATTAACCTGGAAAGCTTAAAAACACTAAGAGATTAAACATATTAATTTGTTATCATCAAAACAATGAGAAATAGATTAAGCTTTAATAAGACTATTAAAACTCAACTAAAAAGGAATTACCCAATTAAATTAACAAATAATTTTAATATTAAATATCGAGCAAGAATGGAATAGAATAATGACAAGAGGTAACCGCCACTTGCCATAGTTATGAGGATTGATCGGTAAGATGGAGTTTGGAGCCTTGTCAACAAACCCGGTCTTCAAGAATTCTGATCCAGAGCGGTACCTAGATACACGAATAGAATTATTATTAGACTCTGTTTGATATAATTATCTCATTAAATTATATCAATTAGTCATGGATTAATAAACTTCATTTGATCTGTGGCCCAAGTGCATTTTGCCCTTCGGGGTGGCTCGACCCGGAGGGTGACGTGGTCATCAAGGGTTTAAGTGGGGGTTGATTGTAACACCCCGTGTTTGTAATCTATATAAGGATTAGATTTCTACTCATGTTAACAAGAGATATTACTTTTTCATGGTTCAAGTGAAGACAAAGAACAAGAAAGTTAAGCGTATTGGGACAGGAGTAGTCATGTAATGGGTTACGGTATACATGTGGAAGGCCCGTCGAGATATCCGTGCAAGTTCAACATTCAGCCCCTCTTTCTATCATTTCCACTAATGCACTAGACAAATGTCATTATCTTCATTGTTTTGTAGACTGTAATTTTACCCTCATTACCAATCTCTCTCTCTCTGTAACAAACAATATGCTTTTAGTTTGTTTTTGGAGATGTTCAAATAAATCTTCCCTAGAAGCTTTAGTTATTCTTTTGGATCTGTTCCATCTATCTTCATATGGCAGGACGTTTTTTCCTATATTTGTTTCATTCCTGGTGTTACCTCTCTTCGGCATGTCTATTCTCCTCTTTAACCTTCCAAATAAAGTTTCCTCTTTTCTTCATGGCTATGGCGTCGTCTTTTGAAACCCTCAAGAATGTTATTTTCCTCTCAAACTCGGATCATTATGGTGCGAAGTTGCTCGAGCAGGCCTTTGATGCCACATATTTCAACAACTAGAGTCATAATATCCGCCTCGCTCTTGGAGACAAAATCAAGCTCATCTTCATCGATAGGAGCTGTAAGCGGCTTCCTGAGGGAGATAATGATCTTCCAAATATGTTGCTGGGTTTTGAACTCTATGGTGACTAGTATCTCCAACACCTTCAGGTATGTTTCATAAACCAAGCAGTTATTCGAAGGACCCCATGAGAGGTATGATCAAACCAATCTTCCCCTTATTTTCCAACTTCGGTGCAAATTGTCTAGCCTTAAACATGAATTACTCCTCGTTATTGATTATTAAGGGAAGATGATTTTGATATAAAAAGTCTGGACCTTTACTGTTGACTGACTCCAAAACCAGAATCATGGACTTTCTAATGGGCCTAAATGATGGATTTGAGGCCATCTTAAGTCATATTATCTCTATGGACCCATTACCCACTTTAAACAAGGTGTTTTACTTAGTTCAACAAGTTGAAAGTGAGAAAGTTGCTCCTACCATTACTCCGCTTTCGAATCTGGAGGCTAGCGCCCTTGATGCGGGCCGACAAAATGGGCAACATGGTCGTCTAAGAAAAGAAGAATATAAGAAGCTAAAGATGTAGAGCTCATGTGACATCTATAAGCAGCGCGGTCATGTAAGGGAGAGTTGTTTCAAGCTTCATGGCATTCTAGATTGGTATAAGGTGGATAAATCCTCTTCAGACTTCAATTCACATAACTCCAAGGTCAATGGTATGTTCAAGTAGGACAACCCTCTTGGTTTTGGAGAATCTCACAATCAAAGTGCAGCTAATATATCTACTGAGGGCATCAATAGTGCTTTGGTGAACACTATTTGTCAGGTGGTTTTAAAAGTGATGAAGGGCAAGTCTGGCTCCGATTTCACTAGTTCTTTCAGCTTTGCAGGTAAATGTTTGACTCCCTTTGTTTAAAATGCTATGAGTGGTAGTCAGAAATCAGATCGGGTGATTGACACCGGTGCTACCAATCACATGTGCATCAATGCTATGATTTAAGGGATGTTACTCAGTCTATTGTGGTTGGCCTCCCAGATGGGTCGTTGGTTAAGGAGCATAAGATGGGATTTGCTCAGTTAAACACCCATATTATGCTTGCTAATTTGTTGTTCATTCCCGAGTTTCTGAAAAATCTGGTTTCTGTTTAGTAGCTTATC
The DNA here is from genome assembly GCF_046119375.1 of Phyllobates terribilis. Lineage (NCBI taxonomy): Eukaryota > Metazoa > Chordata > Amphibia > Anura > Dendrobatidae > Phyllobates > Phyllobates terribilis. Next base: position 21,666 of record NW_027366488.1, read on the forward strand.
AAAGAAGAAAATCTAATTGTTATATTCTCCTCACGAGGTTGTGTTTTTCAAGATTGAGGGGAAGCGTTTGGATGGTCTTTTCAAGGTGGTTCAAGACGCTGCTACCATATTTCATTTTGATTATGTTAAGAACCTTGATAGTACTACTTTTCCTTTTAATAATGGCGAGGCTAGTAAACCCTCACCGGATTTTCTAAATTTTGTATAGATGCCTTGGTCACTCTTCATTATCTAAGCTTAAACACTTACTTATCCCGGTAATCTTTTCTATCTCGGATTTTAAATCTGAAGCTTGAGTTTAAGCAAAACTCCATAAATTTCCGTTTGCTCATAATTCATCTATTTTGTTTCTATTTTCGATCTTATACATGTCGATCTTTGGGGGCCATACTGGATCCCTTGTATTGGGGGTGCAATACATCCTAGCTGTTGTAGACCTTCTAAAGAAAGTTGTTGTAGATAACTGTATCCAGGTCACTTGGACTTTTTTGTTGATATCTAAAATGCAGGTTTTACAGAAACTGTCTGATTTGTCTCCTGTGCTCAGTGGCAGTTCTATAAATCTGTCAAGGTTATTGATGGGGCTATCTCTATCAAAGATACCCAACTCAATATTCACTTAGTAAAGTGGGAAGTAGGGGTCGATTCCCAAGAGAGTCTGAGTACAGTTTATCTCAATCGTTGTAACTAACTAAGTAACCAATGGGAGGTTTTTGTCTTGTAAAACTAAGGGTCGTTGTGCCGACGACGATTTGATGAGGTAACTAAGGTCGTTGCGCCTATCAAAGATACCCAACTAACGAATCCACTAGTAAAGTGGTAAGCAAGGGTCGAATCCCAAAAGAGCCAGAACGATAGTTTATTTCCTATGATGCTACCAAGTAGTAACAATTGGGGGTTTTGTATGTGATCTTAATAACTGAGCAGTTGAGCAAATATAAAAGCAATATTGGTTGGGTTGTAAACAATTATGGGTATTAAGTACACTCCTTCTAGCATCAGCGCATTATTCAATTGGAATATTGGTCATCGAATTCTACTAACTTATATTTTTAATTGGTTAATCCGGTTGTCCTACTCTTTGTTCGTAAATAGCAACTAGTCCAAATAGTCCTAGAGACCCTTATTATGCAATAACCAAGGAAATCCGAAGATTCAAAAGCACAACAACATGAAGATCAAAGATAAGTAGGCCTATGCAATACCATTGGCAAATCACCGATATTCGACACAGGTTTATAATCTCTACACAATAAGCACTCGCAAATAGTCTATGCAAATTCTGCTCGCTACCTAAAGACAAGACTTTTCAAATCGAATTATCAAGCCTAGCAATATGATGGATAATAATTAACCTAGTTTGCAACCTAAATAAAATCAAGATTAATCAATGAAACTAATAAAGCACAAGAGATTATAAAACAATCATGAAATTAAACTTAGAACATAAGCGTTAGAATTCTCACAACAAACCTAGAACAATGGCTTCAACCTAAAGAGGTAACTATAATGAACTTAGCCAGACATAGCCATCGAAAGCAATGAATACATGTGGATGAATGATGGGAAAACAAACCAGGGGAGATGGTGAAAGTGGAACAAAGGTGGAAGCTTTCTCTTGGCTGCTGCTGAATTCTACGTAAATGAAGGTGTGAATGAATAATGAAGTCCACCCCATCTAACCTAATTTCCTAAGGCTTATATAGCCTCCAATAAAAGGGAATAAAAATAAATGCGAATAAATCAAAAGATGTGGAAATAACTAATAAAATCTCGGATCAAATCTTCAATTAATGGGCCGTCCGTGTCCGCGTCACGATCGTGACACAGGGGTCACGATCGTGATTTTGCTCCAGTTCTTAGTAATGTGGATGGTCATGATCGTGATAGAGGATCTCGGTCGTGACACCTCAACTGCGGCCAAGTCGCGATCGTGACATACCTGTCTCAGTCGTGATGTCTTCAACTGAGGCTGAATCCCGGCCGTGATGCTCCATCTCGGTCGTGACTGCTCCTCCTGAGATGGTCTTCAGTCTTCTACAACCGTCGAGGCAGCTCGGCTTCGCCTCTCGGCTTCTCCTGGGGTGTAGGCGTGGTATACTTCCTCTAGCTCCATCCCGAATGCACTAAAAGTGAGCACAACCGGGATCTCCATGATAAAACCACTCAAAACCGCTTACGAGCATCCCGCTAATCCATAAATGAACTCCAAACCGGATTCCGGGAATACCACTCATTAAGCACCTAAACACCACTAAACCTAATCTAATAGTCGCTAGTTAACACCATATAATAAGCTCCTATCAGTTATCCATAACAATCATGGGACAAAAGTTGTCCAATCTCATTCCAGTCAGTTTTTTGCTCAACATGGTACTTATTATACACCAACGTTCAGTCGCCAGCAACCCACAATAGAATGGGAGTGTAGAACAGAAACATGGCCATCTTCTTTATATAACCAGGGCACTTCGTCTCCATGCGCACCTTCCGATCAAATTCTCGGGGGATTACATATAGGCCGCCACTCACCTTATAAACAAAATGCCTAGATTTGTTCTTCAATAGAATATCCTTATCAAGTTTTGATGAAGAAGTTTCCTATCTGGGATGATTTTGCGAGTACTGGGTTGCCTCACTTATGCACATCAACGTACAATTGACAAATTCATACCAAGAGATAGAAAAGAGTTGCTTTATTGGCTACTCTTATGGGCAAAAGGGATACAAGTTATACGACTTGGATGCACATAAGATATTTGTTAGCAAAGATATGAAATTTGTTGAACATGTCTTTCTCTTTCAAGGAGCCGCATCTAATCCTTTTCCATCACCGTCGGGTACTTCATCTCCACCCATGCTCCCTCTTGTGAACCTAGCTAATGATGATTCTAATCCTTCCCAGGAATTTTCCACGCCAATTGATTCCCAGTAGACAATACCTGTACCACCCACATCTCCTAGATCATTCTCACAAAAATTAATTGTCCAATACCACACATTTACCTCCATACAACATAGGACATGTTATTGAATTCCCGCCCCTGTCAAAACCTATACGCATTACTATTCCCTTACTCCCTCGCACTTGCAATCCACCAGCTTGTTTGCTTGATTACCATTTCCCAACTCTGTCCACTGCAACATCTTATCCCAATCAGTTTTAGTTCAGGAATGTCAACTAACTGGTTACTCCACCAATTACTGGGCCTCTCTTGCCAATGTGTTATCTCTTTATGAGCTAGTATCATACGCGCAAGCAGCACGTGATCCTCTTTGTATCTTGGCCATGTCCAAAGAACTTGAGGCACTCGAGCTCAATCATACTTGGGACTTAGTTACTTTACATCTTCCAAATCCTCCATTGGGCGTAAATGGGTTTACAAGATCAAGTTCAAGACGGATGGCTCATTTGAACGTTACAAAGCCCATTTAGTTGTTAAATGGTTACTTAAGTGGAGGATAAGGACTACAAGCATAACTTCTTTCCCCGTTGCTAAATTTTCTTTCATTCGTACTTTCTTAGCCTTGTACACCGCACATGGCTGGCCCGTCCATCAATTGGACATCAACAATGCATTTCTCCTGGTTTCCTTGATGAGAAGGTTTATAAGCAAGTGCCTCAAGGGGTACAATAAAGCTATCCCCGTCCAAGTTTCTCATCTTCTTCGATCTCTTTATGGGCTCAAGCAAGCGTCGAGACAATGAAATTTTGAACTCACCAAATATCTTCTCACACTTGGGTTCACACAATCTAAACACGACTACTCTGTATTTGTGAAGTGTGTGGGAAACTTGACTACTTTGAATTTCGTCTACGTGGACTACATGTTACTGTCGAGCGACAAAGCATCTGATATAGCTGCTACTAAAGCTGCGTTGGATCCCGCTTTTAACATCAAAGACATAGGCGTATTCGATATTTTTTGGGCATCGAGTTTCGTGATCTCAGTCTGTGGCTGTACTGAATCAAAATAAGTATATCATTGATATACTGCATGACACGGCATATTATGGACTGTAAACCAGAAAAATTCCCATTACAACACGGTCTGAAGATCTCTACTAATGATGGAGACTCATTAGACGATCCTGAGGTTTTTCGGCGCCTCGAAGGTTGACTCTTGTACCTCAACCTGACACGACTGGATCGCTGTTACGCCTCTCAACACTTGATCGTTAGTACTGCTTGTGCCCCCACCTTGTCGTGGATCTTCCACGTGGGTTGTTACTTTAAAGGTACGGTTAACTTAGGACTCTTCTGTCTGACCCAATCCTCTTTCAGTCTCTACACCTATTGTGAAGGATTGGGGGAGTTACGCATTTTCCGGCTTGTCGCTCTATAGGGCGTTGTGTGTTCTTGGGTGATGCTCTTGTGTCTTGGAAGACCAAGAAACAAAAACGTCCATGAGCTCCAATGAGTCTGAATACAAAGCAATGTCAACTATTGCTAGTGAAATCACTTAGGACATTTCCTTATTGAAAGACTTCAATGTCTCAATTCCATCTCTGGTGCCTTTATATTGTGATAACATTGTCGCGAATCCGTCTTCCATGAGAGGAAGAAACACCTCAACATAGACTGTCATTACATCCGGGAACAAGTGCAAGCCGGAGTGATCACCACTTCCCACACCAGCACACATCTATAGTTGGCAGACATCCTGATAAGACCTTTGAGCGAGTAGCAACACTCCTTCCGCTCTTCCATGTTAGGCCTTGTTGTCCATGATCCAAGTCTAGCTAGAAGGGGGATATGAAAGTACACATGTGGACGACTGACATGCATTATTTATCCCTGTCAAAGTAATATTTATACCTAACTAGCTCCTCTACAAGTAGAGTGACAAGAAAGGGTCGATCCCACAAGGAGTCTGGTATCAATTCTTGTGGATTTAATCTAATTAAATTGAAAGTATGAGAGAGGGGGAAAGGTGGTTGAAACTAACTAAACTAAACTAAAAAAACAAATATGAGAAAATACTTTATTCACCAGGCATCCACACAACAGAATGATAGATTGATCATTGACTTCTTAATTCTATTCGGGTTCATCTTCTAATTTATACATTATGGTTGTCCTAATCCCTGTTCTAATATAGCCAATATTCTAACTAGTCTAGATAGCCCTTACCTAAATACAACCCCGAAACTATCAAGATTTAAGACTTAGGCAACAATACGTTCAAGAATAAATAGGAACATGCAGTACCATTGGCTCAAGGCCGATATTTAACACATCATCAACTCTCCACACAATCACAAGTTCAACTAGATCAAGCAATTGATTTGCTACAAAATGATAGGACTCTTCAACCCGGACAAGTCAAACCTAGCAATTTGAAAGGATTTAAACAACCTAGGTAGCTAAGCTAGATAGATAAATCACATTCAATTAATCGATATGCACAAGAGAGATGAAGCAATCTCATAATATATTATATAGACCCAGGTTAAAAGTCTTACAAACCATCATCTGCAGGCTTCAACCTGGAGAACAAAGCTAGACTACTCGCTCCTCATTCAATGTAAACATAAACTATGGAATTGAATGAATAATAGATTGGTGGATTGGAAGGAGGAAAAGTTCTCAATCCTATTAAATAGAAGATAGAAACCCTAGAAACAAATCATAGAAAGCCCAACCCGAAGCTCCATCCAAAATAGGTAAAAGGCCCAACAAACTCCCGCACCAACACGTATTCGGCAGAAACCCTAGACGGGTGCGGTCGCGCCAATGTGGGCGCGGTCGCTCCCACATGCAGACCACATGGCACCGGTCGCGCCACCTAGGATGCGGTTGCGCCGTGTTGCAGTCCTCATGGCACAGTTATGCCACCTAGGACGTGGTCGCGTCGCCTTGCATAACCTATGGCGCGACTGCATCCTCTTATGTGCGCGATTGTGATTCGTCCTTTGTTCATCTTCTCTTCGGTATTCTCCCGAATGCTTGTAATCCTCATGAGTGACAACTTTGCTCTGCGAGGTCCAGATTACAGTAATGGCAAATACTACTACAAATGAAGGTAACGACCACTCGTTACGCCATACTAGATGTCGGCCATTACACCCCACACTGAAAACTTTCTCGTCCTCGAGTAAGATGCAACTAACTACTTGACGATCACATCGAGTATGGAAGACATGACAACAATGGTCGTCAGATCAACACTCTAGCTCCTGGTTACCTACAATCATCAAAAACATGGGCGTAGACTCCGACTCCACTAGAAAACTTCAATAACAATGAAAGACTCAAAAAAAACTCTAAACTTAACCCAACAATGGCATCAATCCTTCCCCCATACTTGAACTATGCTATTCTACGCAAGTGCACTAGTCATGAATCTCTAAACTATGTCAAAGATGTCTCTAAGCTTTTAATATATAAAGGATGATAACGCAAGATCAAATAAATGACTAATTCTTTTGTAACATGCTTCATAATCTATGAAAATAATGCACAATATCCAACACCATCGAAAGCATATTTAACAAACCGTAACTCGACTCAAGTAATACCACATGTAGCTTTCTAATGCTCCTTCTCATCCTTTTCATGCACTTCTTATTCTTAAATTTCTTATTAAGCACCAGGCCCGTCCGTCTTACGGTCCGGTCTAACTTGTATTCAGGCATTGTGCCCTCCTGTCTTACGGTCTGGGCCTTCATTTATTTAAGACCATTTATTCAGGTAACGGCTCATCCATTTTACGGTCTAGGCCGTCTTCTCTCTACGCATAATGTAATGAACAAGGACAAAATCAAAATCAAGGTTATCATGGAATTGACTCAACTAATGAATTTACGTCTGGGCCGTCTTCTCTCTACGCATTATGTAACCATATTCTTATAAGATATATATTCTTGATGAAGGTGACACTCTTGGAAGTTTAAACTTTCGTTGGCTCTAATTAGAATGAGAACCTTGGTGCCTTTGGGACAAATCCTTTTAATAATTTATTTTGATGAGTAAGGTGATCATGGAATTGACTCAACTAATGAATTTGGAAGTGTTGATCGAGATGATAAAAATTATAATTATGAAGATTAAGCTATTGAATATCTACTTGTAATTTTACTTCCGTGTCATGTAATTTGTTTGGACCTTTTGGAGTTTACTATGATGCAACTTTGTTTCTAACTTTGGAGTTTATGAATTATGGTTTGTGTTTAAGTGATATATAATTGCTATACTTTATATAATACTTTATTTAGTAATTTAAGTATTATGTTTTATTAAAATTATTAAGTTAGAATTATAATTTCTTAATAATATTAATTTTTAAGGGTTCATTATGTATTTTTATATTTATTATATATTTCATATTTATTTATTTATTTATTTATTTATTTTTTTAATATTTTAGTAGACTCTTATGATTCATCGAGTCGAGTTAACGAGTAGAGTCACGGGGGTCCTCCGACTCTCGAGTTTGATAACCTTGAGCAAAATAATAATGACAAATGTTAAAACTAGAGATGAGATGGTAAACTTCCAATCTTATTATTGGTCCTAATGCATTATAATAATAAATCACATGCTCAGGTCAAATTCCTAAATTTGATCAATCATATCATCATATATAGTTGCAATATCAACATCAAAGGCGTATAAAAAGATTCAAAACTAATGCACTATTATAGAAGTCCACAAAGTATCAAATAGGGGAAAATTATGATAACCAACTCTAAAAATTTCAAATTGACTAAAAAACTCAAACTAACTAAGATATTTGAGATAATCCCCCACCTCCACACTTGAACTACACAATGTCCTCATTGTCAAATAAAGAACAAAGATAAAAGAAAAGTGGATTTGGAAAAATACCTCATAGACGGGTTACCTCCCGGACAACGCCTTTGGTTAAAGTCGTAGGCCCGACTTCTTACTTTCTTATCCAGCACTTGGCCCCTCATGGGCCATCTCATCAGTGAATCTTCTGCACACAGTAGGATTTGGCACCTCGCCTCTTTCTAATCCTCTTATCTAACCACCTCCTCTTCTTCTTCATCTTCCCTGTGCGTGGCCTCTGCAGGAGTTCGGTGAACCGAGGCCCATGTGTTCGGGGTTCCAGAGTCCTGAATGGTGTGAGGTGTACGTAGGTGGCTTGCTTCAGCCTAGGATAGTCTCCCGGATCAAATCTCTTTCTTACCTCGCGTAATGGTGGTCCTGGATCATATTCATTGAAGCCTATTGCCAAAGGGAGACCGGCACCGAAAGCAACAAGGTAGAGGGTGCGGGCGCGCCAGGAATTCCGGAAAGGGTTCCGTAAAGACGAGGTTGCACGACTCAAGCGCGCGGTTGCGCAAGGCTGCAGAAGTGGTGGCGTGGTCGCGCATGATAATGGCGCGGTCGCACCACTCCTCAGGGACGTAGGTGCGGTCGCGCTTCTCAGGGGCGCAATCGCGCTCAGCTTTAGGGACTAAATTGTGCTCGTTCTCCTCGTCCCGTAGGTGCGTGTCAGCTGGTCCGTCAAACTCGATCTCCTTCTTGTCACTCTACATCTCGTCCGATCTTTGATTGCTACTTATAGTAATAGATTTGACACTGGTATTACTCGGGTTAGTTGTGGTCTTAGACTGTAGTGCATTGGCCTGATTTTTCTTTAGAGTGGCCATTGCATGCATCAGCCGCTCAATCCGCTCGTCCATGTACTTGGAGGTTGCCTGTGCCTGCTCGTCCTTTCTCTGGGTACTTTCTTCTACCACCCGGATATTAGCCGCGAAGCGCTCGATCAGGACAGTCATCAGGGTCCGAGTGGAGGCTTCAAGACTAGGTTGAGGCCTCCACCATTGTTTCTCAAGTTCGGGGTATTCCCTATGCCTTGAGTGGTAGCTATACTAGTGTTGCTCATACCAAGGTTGTGGATTTACGTACCCCCAAACGCAGTGGCCTTGTCAGCATCATCCTGTTCAACCTTAGCCAACCTCTCCTTCAATTCAGCCAATTTCTCGCCCATCTCCCTACATTTTCTTATCACATCTCCTGCAAACTCATCAGGGACATCCATCAGTAGCACAGTTGCTGACTGTACAACGGCCAACACCAAAGCTAATTAAATAAAAAACACAAGAAAGGAAATTTAGACTCCCCGACAACGGCGCTAAATTTGACGGGCAACGTTTAGCCCTGTTAAAGTAATATTTATACCTAACTAGCTCCTCTACAAGTAGAGCGACAAGAAAGAGTCGATCCCACATGGAGTGTCGTATAAATTCTTGTGGATTTAATCTAATTAACTTTAAAGTAACAGAGAGGGGAAAGGTGGTTGAAACTAAATAAACTAAACTAAAAAAACAAATATGAGAAAACACTTTATTCACCAGACATCCACACAACGAAATGATAGATTGATAATTGACTTCTTAATTCTATTCGGCTTCATCCTCTAATTTATACATTATGGTTGTCCTAATCCCTGTTCTAATATAGATAATATTCTAACTAGTCTTGACAGCCCTTAACTAAATACAACCTGAAACTATCAAGATTTAATACCTAGGCAGCAATACGTTCAAGAATAAATAGGAACATGCAGTACCATTGGCTCAAGGCCGATATTTAACACATCATCAACTCTCCACACAATCACAAGTTCAACTAGATCAAGCAATTGATTTGGTACTAAACGATATGACTCTCCAACTCGGACAAGTCAAACCTAGCAATTTGAAAGGATCTAAACAACCTAAGTAGCTAACCTAGATAGATAAATCACATTCAATAATTCGATATGCACAAGAGAGATGAAACAATCCAATAATATATTATATAGAACCAGATTAGAAGTCTTACAAACTATCATCTGTAGGCTTCAGTCTGGAGAACAAAGCTAAGGAGACTACTCGCTCCTCATTCAATGTAAACCTAAACTATGGAATTGAATGACTAATAGATTGGTGGATGGGAAGGAGGCAAAGCTCTCAACCCTATTTAATAGAAGATAGAAATCCTAGAAACAACTCATAGAAAGCCCAACCCGAAGCTCCATCTGAAAATAGGTAAAAGGTCCAACAAACTCTCGCAACAACACTTTCATTCGGCAGAAACCCTAGACGGTCGCAGTCGTGCCCACCTCCAGACCACATGGTGCCAGTCGCGCCACCTAGTACGCGGTCGCGCTGCCTTGCAGTCCTCATGGTGCATTCACGCCACCTAGGGCGCGGTTGCGCCGCATTGCAAAATCCATGGCGCGGCTGCGTACTTTTGTGCACACTATCGTGCTACATCCTTTGGCCATCTTCTCTTCGGTCTTCTCCCGAATGCTCGTAATCCTCGTGATTGACAACTTTACTCTACGAGGTCCGGATTACGGTAGTGTGCTCCAAGTAATGGCCAATACGCCTACAAATGATGCTAACGACCACTTGTTACGCCATACTATATGTCGCCCATCAACGACCCATTGAAATATCCGTCCGCCTATCATTTCCACTAACACACTATATATGTGTCATTGTCTTTGTTGTTTTGCAGACTGTAATTTTTTCTCATTACCTTTCCCTCTTTGTAACAAACAATATTCTTGATGTTTGAATATAGCTTCCCTCGCAACTTAGTTGTTCTTTTGGATTCTGTTCCATATATCTTCATAATGAATACAACATTTTCTTCGATTTTTCACATCTATTCTTGAAGTAATATCAGAGACAGATCTAGGATAATTAAACAAATTACAAAGAATATACATTAAAATATTTTATTATTAGATAATATAGTTTTGTTTTTTTTCCATATTCTATATATTAATTATTATGTGAAGAACTCTTTTTACACGTATCATTTTCGAAAACTCAGTATTTTGGATTTTGAAAACACTAAAAAAAGTTATAATAATTTTAAATTCTTTTGATTATTTGATTAACCAATAATCATAGTAAAACTGACTATTAATCAATTATGATTAACCGGAATTAACATTATAGTTAACTTGTACTGGATGACCGTGCTTCTCATGGATCACCAGTTATTCCAATGTATTATTTTGTATTCTATAAATACTTGTATCTTAGGTGGAAAAAGAGGATTGTTGTTCTATATCATGTATGTCATCATTGTGTTTTTGTTTTTGTCTATGACAGTATTTTGTATATGGGTGAGGGACTACACGGATGTAACATGTGTATCTTCCGATGTTTTGTTTGTGACGTTATATCATCATTGTGAATCCCCATGGAAGAAAAGATACAGAGGCGTTAATGGAGGCTTCATCAATAAACGACTAGAAGAAGAAAGGTTGGAACTATGATAGAGTAATGAATGCTGCTTCAACCCAATAAGAATGAGGATGTCGAGGTTAAATATATGAGCATTTAATATTTTCAATTGAGGCCAATCTTCATATAATATATGTAGATATACAAATACAGAGGTGGGTTCTGGTAAAACGGTTTTTGTGGTAAAACGGTAGTACTAATCTGGACCGTTAGATTGAATCAAATGGATGGATTGAATTTGATTGAAAAAAAATAGATTGAATAAAAGAAAATTAATTTAGAAAAAATATAATTAAGGAATTAATATTAATTTGAAAAATCAAAGAATTTTAATTATGGTGTTTATGTCATTCTTCCTATAATTAAAGAAATGCTAAGAGGTGGAATAAAAAATCTATAATTACGTAGATTCTTCCTATAATTAATTTCTTAGACCGTGAAAATAAATATTAGATTATGAATAACAACTTTGAAATGGTGAAGAACAATTCTTAGACTGTGAATAGCAAGTCTGAAATCGTGAAAAACAAGTTTGGAATTGTGAAAAACAAGTCCTATATCGTGAACGTCAAGTATCAATTGGTGAATGAATAAGTCTGATCATGAAAAATAACTTGGGATCGTGAAAAACACGTCTTAGAGCGTGAAAAACACGTCTTAGAGCGTGAAAAAATAGTTCCTATAATTTATCGACTCTTTTAGATTGTGAACAACAAATCTTAGATTGTGAAAAACGAGTTTCGAATCGTGAAAACAAGCATGATCAACAAGTTTTTGATTGTTGTAACCGTGTATTAGTGATTCAATTAGCAGTTTTTGGAAAGTACTAATACATATTCGAAATTGTAATTTCTTCGAATTGTAGTTTCTGTTTTTCGGTTAATTCTAGTTCGAATAGTATTACTGTAATCGTATATTCATAATTAAATTAGCAGCTTTCGGAAAGTATTAACACATATTCGAAATCGTAATTTCTGTTTTCGAGTCCACCCTAGGTAGTTTGAGTTAACCCTAATTCGAGTAGTATAGCTTTAACCGTATATTTGTTATTTAATTAGCAGTTTTTGGGAATTATGAGGTGGGTTCTGGTAAAACGTTTTTTGTGGTAAAACGGTAGTATTATCTGGACCGTTAGATTGAATCAAATGGATGGATTGAAAAAAAATAGATTGAATAAAAGAAAATTAATTTAGAAAATATAATTAAGGAATTAATATTAATTTGAAAAATCAAAGAATTTTAATTATGGTGTTTATGTGGATTCTTCCTATAATTAATGAAATGCTAGGAGGTGGAATAAAAAATATATAATTACGTAGATTCTTCTTATAATTAATTTCTTAGATCGTGAAAATAAAGATTATATTATGAATAACAACTTTGCAATGGTGAAGAACAATTCTTAGACTGTGAATAGCAAGTCTGAAATCATGAAAAACAAGTTTGGAATTGTGAAACACAAGTCTTATATCGTGAACATCAAGTATCAATTGGCGAATGAATAAGTCTGATCATGAAAAATAACTTGGGATCGTGAAAAACACGTCTTAGAGCGTGAAAAACACGTCTTAGAGCGTGAAAAATAGTTCCTATAATTTATCGACTCTTCTAGATTATGAATAACAAATCTTAGATTGTGAAAAACGAGTTTCATATCGTGAAAAACAAGCATGATCAACATGTTTTTGATTGTTGTAACCGTGTATTCGTGATTCAATTAGCAGTTTTTGGAAAGTACTAATACATATTCGAAATTGTAGTTTCTTCGAATTATAGTTTCTGTTTTTCAGTTAATTCTAGTTCGAATAGTATTGTTGTAACTGTATATTCATAATTAAATTAGCATCTTTCGGAAAGTATTAGCACATATTCGAAATCGTAGTTTCTGTTTTCGAGTCCACCCTAGCTAGTTTGAGTTAACCCTAATTCGAATAGTATAGCTTTAACCGTATATTTATTATTTAATTAGCAGTTTTCATGAATTATTAAAACATATTCAAAACCATAGTTTCTGTTTTCTAGTTAACCTTAGTTCGAATAGTATAGTTAGAACCGTAAATTTGTGATTCAACTAGTAATTTTCGAAGATTATTAAGATATATTCAAAATTGAAATTTCTGTTTTCGAGTCAACTCTCATTCAAATTACAAATTCATAGTTTAGTAGCACCGTACAAGTATCAAAGTCGATTGAATAGTCATGATTTGTTAGTTTTTTTCTTTTGTTGCTCCTCTTCTTCACCCTCCTATTCTCCTCAAATTTTTTGAACAACAACTTTAGGTTCAAATTCCTTCAATAGAGGAAGGAAACACAAACTCCATGTCTCCATCAAGTCGATGTTAGACTCCAAACACCTTAAAAAAAAGCAGGTTCTTTCAATCGAAGCAAACACGCAAAAAGAAGCAAACACCTTAAAAAATAGCAGCTTAAGCCTATAGATAATCAAACAACTTTATAATTATATGGGAGGAGAAAAATAGGATTACATGAATCACATATAACCGGATGTAAAAACTTGTTAATCAAATCTGGAAGATGAGATCATTCAAAATCTTCTATAGAGGAATGAGATGGGAATTATAGAGAATGGCGAGATTTGATTTTGTAGTTGCCAAAGCATGTATATTTAAGAAAGAGCAATAAAATTCAAATCCCTTAAAATTAGGGATGGATTAATTGGGAAGAAGAATATGTACTTATGGAGAGAGTGATTTTAGGAAGTTCATATTTTAACTGGCGTGAATTTATATTTTTTTCCAAAATAGGATTAAATCTAGAGCATTGATTCTATATTTATCCGACCGTTATAATCATTACTAACGTTTTACCGTAATTCACTGTTTTACTAAAACCTAAATCTACATACATATATATATATATATATAGATCGTCCATATTGTTGTATAATAATGCGACCGTTTTTAAACTCTACTAATCATATTTTTGCATAATAAAGTAGGTGTTTTTCAAAGCCCTACTAATGTATGGGTCAATGGTTCAGCCTAAGTGGGAGAGTACTGACGTTAATGGATCAGCTCAAATAAGACAGTACTTGTTCATTTGAATTTAAAAAAACAAGAGCATTTGCTTTATAAAAAAAACAAGGACAAGAGCATTTATATGTGCCACAAAAAACATTTATTATTATGAAAAAAGAAGTCATCTTTATATATATATAGGTAGATTTAGGTTCTAGTAAAACAGCTCATTCTGGTAAAACGATAGTATTAATCTAGAACGTTAGATTAGAGTGACTTATACGGCTTAGATTGAACAATAATTATATTGAAAAATAAAAAGATTTTAAATGAAAACCAATCCCCCTTTTCTAGGGATTCTACTGTCTCCTTTCTAATCCTATCCATTTAATCGTAATCTACTCTCTTTCGTCTCCATACGCCGCTCCTCCCTAACAGCTTTCTCCATCGGTGCCGCTTATTCACTCACCCTGAGTCGTTGCCGGTTCGATATCCAACCACTCTAATCGCCTCCTCCAATGTCTCCATCTCCGTTTTGATTCCCCATCATCGCCGCTTGTTCAGTTTCGCACCATCGACATCGCTACCTTGCGCCATCGTCGTTGTTCACTCTCCTCCGGTTTTCTCCATCTCCGGTTAGATTCCCAGCACCGCCATCTCTCACCGTCTCCTGAATTTCGTCTCTCACTATCAAATCTAACATCCCTCCTCTCACCCTCTCCTGTTTTCTCAGATCTACATCACTTCACCTCGTCAATGGAGGGCATTAAGCTCTTACCATTGGCGTTGTCGGTGGTGTTTCTTTTTGCCCTAGCTCTTGGTAGCGTTCGAGTTAAAGCAGAGGAGGATGTGCAAATTCTTCAGGAAATTCAGCCGGAGGGAACGGATTCTGAACGGAAGAGGAGGATTGTACCCAGAGGAGGAGGTTGTGCAGTTCGAGTTACAACAAAGGTTTGGTAGCGTTCGAGTTACAACAGAGGCTTGGTAACATTCGAGTTACAACAGAGGAGGATGTGCAGTTCAATACCTGTTATCTGCTTCATCAAAGGTTTGGTAGTGTTCGAGTTACAACAGAGAGGATGTGCAGTTCAGTACCTGTTATCTTGAACTTGTATGTTGAACATCATCCATATACATTTATGAGTAGTCTGTTTATCACTGGCAAAGAAACTGATTGTTACTTGTATAGGCCCACCAAACTTGCTACTCTTTTTTTTTCAATATAATTTGGTAAATGTAAGCTGAAAGTTGGAGCCTTGAACGAGCACAAAAGACTGTTTCAACATTTTCATATTAATATACCGAAGAGCCTCTACTGAATGTATAACAGTCGTGGCCTTATAATTGTTGTGTGTATGTTGTCACTTGTCAGTCTCATCTTTTTAAAAATTTTGCTGTAATGTTTCACAATCCGAAACTGTTTTTTCACATACAAAAACTGGGTTTTCACGATATAAGATTCATTGTTCACAATACAAAACTTAGTTGTTCGCACTTCACATTTGTTTTTCATGATCTGAAACTCGTTTTTTTATAGTCTGAAACATGTTTTTCTTGATCTAAGATTCATTGTTCACAATCTAAAACTTGTTGATCAATATAAGATTCGTTATTCACAATCTAAAAGAGTCGATAAATTATAGTAATTATTTTCACGCTCTAAGACGTATTTTTCACACTCTAAGACGTGTTTTTAATGACCCCAAATTATTTTTCATGATTAGACTTATTCATTCGCAGACTCATCCGCAGCTGATTTATGGGAAAAACACAACCGAAAATCAGTACTGAAGTCTCAAAAATCATTACTCAAATTCGCGAAAAAAGAATTTCCAAACATTGCAATTGAATCAATTATTCGTAACAGAGAAATCGCGAAAAACAGAACAAGAATGTTTGACAACAATCTGGGAAAACATGTATTGTATCATGAAAAATATACAAAAAATTCCGAAAACTATATGATAAATGAAAAAACACACCTATATGGATCTTGAAAAAATCGTAATCCCGAAACAAATAAACTTTTGAACAAAGAACCGGAAAAAATATTAATGAATTCTTAGGAGATCGTTTTTTAAAAAGATAAAATCGCAATCAATTAAAGTAGTTTTGTTTTTCATTTTTTATCTTTTTTTCCTTTCCTAGATTTTCTCCTTTATTTAATTAATTTTCTTTTAATTAATATAATTTTTCCAATCAAATCCCGCTCATCCATTCTCTTCAATCTAATAGTCCAGATTAGTACTACCGTTTCGCCACAAAAACCGTTTTACCGGAACCCAGCTCGATATAGGTATACCTAATTACTAAATAAAGTCATGAGTTTTACCAATCTTCGATTAATTAAAACACTGATTAACTAATCGTGTTCACTTACATCGAATATAAGCTAAACGCTGAATTCATCATCCATCATGATTTCCATCCCAAAAGAGAATACTCTAAGCATTAATATTCACATCCAATAATTTTTTTCATATTTTAAGATTTTGCTTGAAAGGAAATCATATTGTAAGATCTTAATTCAACATGATCAATTTTCATACATAATTAATTGTCCTTCAATCGGTGTAAGTCAACCCACCGCATTACTCGTGCAAAATCAAGACAAGCTAGAAGATATTCCACCTCTAATCATGCAACCGCGTGGTTTGTTTAATTAGACAAACATTAATTTCCCTGTATGGAACTAGCTAGCTGGTAACAGCTGAACTACGCACTGGTAAGACCTTCCTCTCTCGACCAGATGCAATCAAATTAACAGTATATATACCCAGCAAAACATCCAGTTTTCAAGCAATCCAATTAATCGGTTAACCCAACATAACATCGAAAGAAATAATGTCGTCGATGAAGATTCTTGTGGTGACTTGCTCCTGCTTGCTAATGTTAATGTTGCAGGTGGTTAGTGCAAGCGACTACAACAAGAACTTTGCTATAACTTGGGGAGATGGAAGGGCGAAGATGGTGAACAACCGAAAGCACCTCGCCCTCTCCCTTGACAAATATTCTGGGTCAGGTTTCCAGTCGAAGAACTCGTACTTGTTCTTGAAGGTTGATATGCAGATCAAGCTCGTCCCTGGCAACTCTGCCGGCACCGTCACCACTTTCTTTGTAAGCTTACCAGCCTATAGCCCTCCCTAAACCCCACATTGTGGAAATTCTTTTAGGCTTCACCAAGAATAAATAATCAAATTTAACTGATAACATATACGCCTAATGCACACATGCAGCTCTCGTCCCTCGGTGCAAACCATGATGAGATCGACTTTGAGTTCTTAGGGAACGCGACAGGGGAGCCATACACGATACACACCAACGTGTTCTGCCAAGGAAAGGGCAACAGGGAGCAACAGTTCAAGCTCTGGTTTGATCCTACAAAGGATTTCCATACCTATTCCATCGCCTGGACGCGGCGCCACATCATGTATGTAATCTACTCTAGCCATCTAACAAGATAGAATGCTTGCATGCGTAAGTGAGTGAAAGCCTTAACTAATTAACGGAGTTATGTACAGGTTCTCCATCGATGGAACTGCCATTAGGCGATTCAAGAACCAAGAATCGATTGGGGTGCCATTCCCAAACAGCAAGCCCATGAGGATATTTGCAAGCCTTTGGAACGCAGACGATTGGGCCACCCAAGGAGGGCGAGTGAAGACCGACTGGGAAAAGGCCCCGTTTATGGCTACATACGGCGCCTACACCCTCAAAGGCTGCAAGTGGACCAA
Organism: Phyllobates terribilis; assembly: GCF_046119375.1. Lineage (NCBI taxonomy): Eukaryota > Metazoa > Chordata > Amphibia > Anura > Dendrobatidae > Phyllobates > Phyllobates terribilis. The sequence continues at coordinate 39,598 of NW_027366488.1, forward strand.
AGGGAAGTCTTCTTGCACAACATCTACAGCTACCACTGCTAGTAGCAGCAGTAGCAATGTCTGGATGGACGAGGAGATGGATTCTAGTAGTCAGGATAAAATCAACTGGGTCGAGGCCAATCACATGATATATGACTACTGCAAAGATACCAACAGATTCCCAGAAGGTGTACCACCAGAATGCAACGCTTAATTAGTTCAAAAATTCTTTAATTTCTCCCTGTATTATGTATACAACTTCCTATACACATTTCATTCATTTTTCTTTCTTGTTCATATATAAGGGAAAACTGTCACATAATGCATAATTTTTTTTATTCTTTATTCTTGATGAGTAACTAAATTCATATCGTAATTGATCAACTCCATATATATTCGATTGTGTCATTTAATTAGAGGTGCAATTACTAAATATGAAATAGGATATTTAGTGAAGATTTATAATCCGATTATTTTAGGTAGTCACAGTGCTTTGCTAGAAATAGGATATTTAGTGAAGATTTATAATCCGATTATTTTAGGTAGTCACAGTGCTTTGCTAGAAGCCAACTATGATTTATGGATTTTATGTTATAAAATTCATTGTTATTATAATTGGGTCCTACGAGGTCACACCATAAGAGTATATGGACTGGATCAATGTTTGAGAGATTATATAAAGTATATAATATAAAGTTATACAAAATATGACTTAGAGCTTATTAATGATAAAGCGTTATTATTAATATAAGTATAAAATTATATGTAAATCTATGTATAAATATATTTAATTAGAGAATTAAATATATCTATATTTTTAATTGGTGGATTATAAATATGGCTGACCTTTCTTTGAGAAAGGATCAATTCATTATTTTCTACATAACAAAAGCTCTGAAGGTTTTCTCTCTCAAAAGACAAGCCTTTGATTCTTCGCTCTAGCAACCGGAGAAGAAGGCGACCCAGATCTCTCTACTCGGGGTGGACCAACTAGAGGAGCTTCATTTGCGGCTCTCGATCTTCTTGTTCATCCTAAAATTCACGCATCAAGAGGTATTATTTCTTCTATACCTGAATCCAATCGGTTTATGCATTAGATCCTTCGTTAGATGTCAGGAAATCGTTTCCTGCAATTCCGCTTATACGCATCTAAATCCCTACAGTGGTATCAGAGCCTCTTGCATAAATTTAATTGGATTTAACGTTGTCATGCATATTATGACAGTTTAGATTCATTAACGGATCTGAAATATGAATTAATTTGCTAAACTAAATCAAAATCGTTTGATTACGTATTGAACCCAGAGTCAAAACAGTTTTGCTTTACTTATTTTTACAAAGAATGTCAAAATTGGAATTGTTTGATTATGTTTCCTGCCATTCTTTCGTTTTCGAACGCCAATTGCACGGGCCATTCTTTCGTGAATTGTTTTTTACCAATTCAACGACGTATTAATGTGGCACTTTCGTGAATTGATTTTGATCAATTCAAAGAGCTATTAATGTGGCCGTTTCGTGAATTGATTTTGATCAATTCAAAGAGCCATTAATATGGCGGTTTCATGAATTGATTTTGTTCAATTCAACGACGTATTTATGTGACTGTTTCTTGAAATTGATTTGATCAATTCGACGAGACATTTATGTAGCGGTTTCGTGAATTGATTTTGACCAATTGAACTACGCATTTATATGGCGGTTTTGTGAATTGATTTGATCAATTCAACGGGATATTTATATGACCGTTTCGTGTATTGATTTTGATCAATTTAACGAGACATTTATGTAGCGGTTTCAAGAATTGACCAATTGAACTACGCATTTATATGACCGTTTCAATAACTTAGTTTTATAACCTTTTATGATTTTAAGTTCTTGCATTTCAAGTATAATTTATTTGCATGTTTTCAATTTCTGTTTTGTAGTCACTATGTCTGGCGAAAACCTCAAATTCACACTATGCTCAATAGTTGAGAAAAACAGGCTGAACGACGCCAATTTCCTCGATTGGGAAAGGCAATTGAGAATTGTTCTCGGATCTGAGCAACAAGAGGATGTCTTAAGCACACCCATTCCTGAATTGTCTGACACCTCATCTGATGAGGAAAAATCCAATTACAAGAAAATCTGCGAAAGGTCTAGAGGTGTAACTTGCCTCATGCTTGCAGCTATGGAGCATGGTCTTCAATAGAGGTTTGAAGATCAGGATGCATACACGATAATGAAAAATCTTAGAGATCTTTTGAAAGAGCAATCAAGGATTGAGGGGTATGAGACCCTCAAGGCTATATTGCAGAGCAAGCTGGACAAGGGGAAATCAGTTGGACCACATGTTTTTCACATGATAGGCATGTTTGACAGGATGGCCAGACTTGGTAACCCATACAACATTAAGATGGCAATAGATATAATCTTGCATTCCCTTCATGATGGGTTTGCCAACTTCAGGCAAATGTATCATATGGGAGCCATGTATAAGACTCTTAATGAGCTGCATGCTATGCTCAAAACTGCAGAGAGAAATGTCTTGGTTGGCCCTAAGAAAGATGTTCTTATGGTCAATAAAGGAAAAGGGTTCAAGAAAGGCCCATAAATGAAGCATCAATACCAAGGGAAGGGCAAGAAAGTTGCTCAACCCAAAGTACCCGCACCAAAAGTAAGGGTAGTTGCTGAGCATGAATGCTTCTACTGTAAGGCTAAGGGGCATTGGAAGAGAAATTGCCCCAAATATCTGGAAGAATGGTGTATCTTCTTCAGGTATATACGTTATTGAAATCTTATCAACTAGCTCCAATTATTGGGTATTAGATACTGGTTGTGGTTCTCACATTATTTCGAATGTGCAGGGACTGCGAATTAGGAGACGGTTGCAGAGAGGAGAGATAGATTTCCGCGTCGGAAATGGAGCAGCAGTTGCTGCAATTGAAACCGGAGATTACAGTCTACCTCTACCTTCTGGATTAGTTTTATAACTTAATAATTGTTATTTTATTCCTTCAATTTCTAGAAATTTGATTTCATTTTCAGCTTTGCGCCATGAAGGTTATGAACTTATTATTGTTGACATTGGTTTTTACATTTACAAGAATGATATTTTCTACGCCCATGCCATTGAGAATAGTACTGGACTATACATATTGGAGCTCAAATCTGAAGTATATAACGTTGTTACAAAAAGGCAAAAGTCGAATAATATAAGTGAAGCCAACCTATGGCATTGTCGCTTGGGCCACATTAGCATCAAACGCATGAAAGAACTCCAACGTGTTGGTCGTCTAAAATCATTTGATTTTGAATCTTTTCAAACGTGTGAATCATGCCTAATGGGGAAGATGACAAGGTCACCTTTCCCTGGTAAAAGTGAAAGAACTACTGAGCTATTGGCTCTCATACATACTGATGTTTGTGGACCTATGAGCACAGAAGCTAGGAGAGGCTATCGATACTTCATTATATTTACTGATGACTTTAATAGATATGGGTATATCTATCTAATGAAACATAAATCTGAATCTTTTGAAAAGTTCAAAGAATTTCAAAATGAAGTTGAAACACAAACTAGCAAGAAGATAAAGACACTTCGATCAGATCGAGGGGTGAATATTTGAGCCAAGAATTCGACCATCATTTGAGGAGTTGTGGTATAATAACACAACTCACTCCGCCAGGTACACCACAACTGAATGGTGTGACTGAAAGGAGAAACAGGACATTGTTAGACATGGTCAGATCCATGATGAGTTTTGTTGATCTTCCGACATCCTTTTGGGGTTATGCCCTCACTACTATTGCGTTCACACTAAACAAGACTCTGTCACGATCAGTTGACAAGACACCACATGAGATATAGTTTGGGAAGCCTCCCAGCTTGTCATTTCTGAAAGTCTGGGGATGCGAGGCTTACGTAAAGCGTTTACTATCTGATAAGCTCGCACCTAAATCAGACAAATGCTTTTCATAGGTTACCCCAAGGAAACGAGGGGTTATTATTTCTATAATTCCATTGAGAACAAAGTGTTTTTTGCTCGGGATGGTGCCTTTTTGGAAAAGGATTTCTTTTCCAAGAAGTCAAGCGGGAGAAATGTCCAGCTTGATGAGATTCAAGTTGAGCAACAAACTCTACAACAAGAGAACATAGAAGATGAGAAAGAGGAACTTGATTTTGGAATATTACCTTCTCAAGGTGAAACTATCCAAAATCAAGATGTAATTCCTCAAGCAGATGAAGCAACTGAGGTACCACATACTGATATGGTCAATCCTCCTGCTGAAGTCTCTCCAGTTGTAGGACCACTTTGGAGATTAGACAGGCTAAGGAGGCAACCTAGACGATATGAGGATTTCGTCCCGACTGCTAACATCGATATTCTATTCTTAGAGAATGATGAGCCTGCTACCTATAAAAAAGCTATGGCGGACCCCAGCTCCGAAAAATGGCTTGTAGCCATGAAATCCGAAATGGACTCCATGTCTGAAAATCAAGTATGGGACTTGATAGATTTGCCTGATGTGGTGAAACCCATTGGATGCAAATGGTTCTTTAAGATTAAGACAGACAAGGATGGAAATGTTTCTGTTTGTAAGGCAAGATTAGTTGCCAAACGATTTAGACAAGTTCATGGTATTGACTATGATGAAACATTCTCACCACTCATAATGATCAGGTCCATTAGGATAATCCTAGCTATTGCCACTTATTATGACTATGAGATATGACAAATGGATGTCAAAACTGCTTTTCTAAATGAAAATTTAGAAGAGAATGTATACATGATGCAACCAGAAGGTTTTGAGGATCCTAAGAATACTAGGAAAGTATGCAAGCTCAAGAAGTCTATTTATGGACTTAAGCAAGCATCTAGGAGTTGGAACCTTCGTTTTGATGAAGTAGTCAAAAAGTTTGATTTCATCAGATGTGAAGAAGAGCCCTGTGTTTACAAGAAGTTTAGTGGGAGCAAAGTGGTCTTCCTAGTTCTATATGTGGATGACATATTACTCATTGGAAATGATATTCCTATGCTGGAGACAGTTAAGGAATGGCTTAAGAAGAATCTTTCAATGAAAGATCTAGGAGAGGCAGAGTAAATATTAGGCATAAAGATCTATAGAGATAGATCTATGAGACTTATTGGTCTAATTCAAGGAACTTATATAGATAAAATCCTTGCTAGATTCAATATAATGAATTCCAAGAAAGGATTTCTTCCTATGCAACATGGTTTACATCTCAGCAAAAGCAAGTGTCCTAAAACACTTGGTGAAACTGAGAGAATGAGTAAGATTCCTTATGCTTCAGCCATAGGATCTATCATGTATGCTATGACATGTACTCGCCTAGATGTTGCACACGCTTTGAGTATGTGCAGCAGATACCAATCAAACCCTTGAGAGGCACATTGGTGTGCGGCCAAGAACATTCTAAAGTACTTAACAAGGACTAAGGATGACATTTTGGTGTATGGAGGTGATGACGAGTTAATCGTCAAGGGCTATACTGATGCGAGTTTCCAAACAGATAGAGATGATTTTGAATCTCAGTCAGGATACGTCTTCATTTTGAATGGAGGAGCCATCAGCTGGAAGAGCTCAAAGAAAGGGACAATAGCAGATTCTACAACAGAAGCAGAGCACATTAATGCTAGTGAAGCAGCTAAGGAGGTTGTCTGGATTAGACAGTTTATAGCTGAGCTTGGTGTCGTTCCTAGAATTTCTAGATCTATTGACGTCTATTGTGATAACAATGGCGCCATTGCTCAAGCCAAGGAACCTAGTTCTAGTTCTAGATCCAGACATGTCCTACGAAAGTACCACATGATCAGACACTATGTTGATAGAGGTGATGTGAGGATGTGCAAAGTGCACACAGGTGACAACATTGCAGATCCTTTAACCAAGCCCATGCCTAGGCCCAAGCATGAGAGTCACACTCGGGCCAAAGGGATCAAACACATTGGAGAATTGTTTTGAAATATTTGTTTTTTTATAAAACTTGTTTATTGTTATTAAAAACACTTATGCTTGATTCATATATATGATTTTCATATTATATTTAAATTACTTGGATTTGAATAAAGTATCCAAATAATTTTGTAGTTAACAAATGGGTCCATCAAAACTGTTCTGGTGGATGAAGCTCCATTAAGTGAACTGAAATTACAAAATTATTAAATTGTCCGTGGTCTTAGTCATTAATTTGGATACAAATGACTTATTTTAAGACCATATTGTGAGATTGATTGACAACACCGGGTTTCATGTGTTGTAGGGACACAGAGATGTCTAATCAATTACATAGATGTGTATGGTGATACATATTGGGCAGACCGTTCTTAGGATTCTGTGGGACATTACTACAGAGTTCTAAGATTATTCATGATTAGTGAGTTCCTTAGACATGAGTACGATATAGTCTTCATTTGGTTGTTGGTATGTCTTTGACGCTGCTAAAAACGCTGACCGTAACAGACAGCTATAAAAGTAGTGATTGGGATTGCCAAAAGTTGAGTGGGAGCTATATTTTTACAAGATTGAATATGTCCTCCTATTCCGTGTATACCATGATACATTTGGAAGGGAATGGTGTCTCGGCCGCTTGAAGAGTGAGAACTGAAAAAACGCATGACCATGCTCAGATGGATTATTAACAATCATCTGTACTGACAGTTCGATCTCAAGAGTTCAAGAAACATATTTGGCGGAAAAGATTGAGTTTCATCATATAGTCAAATAAGACATTAAGTGACAAAGGAATTTTAACATTGCACACTTGTTATAAGGACAAGTGGGAGATTGAAGGAATTATGTCCTTTAATCAAAGGTGCAATTACTAAATATGAAATAGGATATTTAATGAAGATTTATAATCCGATTATTTTAGGTAGTCACAGTGCTTTGCTAGAAGCCAACTATGATTTATGGATTTTATATTATAAAATTCATTTCTATTATAATTGGGTCCTACGAGGTCACACTATAAGAGTATATGGACTGGATCAATGTTTGAGAGATTATATAAAGTATATAATATAAAGTTATAAAAAATATGACTTAGAGCTTATTAATGATAAAGAGTTATTATTAATATAAGTATAATTAATTTATATGTAAATCTATGTATAAATATATTTAATTAGAGAATTAAATATATCTATATTTTTAATTGGTGGATTATAAATATGGCTGACCTTTCTTTGAGAAAATGATCAATTCATTATTTTCTACATAACAAAAGCTCTGAAGGTTTTCTCTCTCAAAAGACAAGCCTTTGATTCTTCGCTCTAGCAACAGGAGAAGAAGGCGATCCAGATCTCTCTACTCGGGGTGGACCAACTAGAGGAGCTTCATTTGCGGCTCTCGATCTTCTCGTTCATCCTGAAATTCACGCATCAAGAGGTATTATTTCTTCTATACCTGAATCCAATCGGTTTATGCATTAGATCCTTCGTTAGATGTCAGGAAATCGTTTCCTGCAATTCCGCTAATACGCATATAAATCCCTACAATTATAACATAAATTTGTATTGCGATAAATTGTTGTTGGCAATAATTGATCTTTCTTAAGAATGTAGTCTTAAGAAAAAAAACATTAAGACCAGGGTGTAGTTTTCTCTTCTTTTTTCTTTTCTTTTGTTCGTACAAGGTTAACACCGGGGTCCCCACACAGGCAGAAGCTAACCCGCGTCATCCTACTAAACCTAGAGAAAAATGACTAGTGTTACACGTGTGAAGCACTTGGTAAACACTTTTCATCCTGACTTGCACGTTAGGGAACTGAAAACCGTGCATAAGATGCAGATGAGATCGGGTAAAATTGACGTCATCCATGGTAGTGGAAGCTGATGCCAAGAGGTCAGCCACCTTATTTGCTTCCCTAATGTAGTGGAAGATTTGCATGCCTGCAAAGGTAGATAGTAGCGAACGAATGTCCGAAATAATGGGAGAGATTTGCCAAGGAGCATGCCATACATGCTTAATGACGTTGATAAGAGAAAGGTTGTCTCCTTCCAGGACAATAAGACTACGATTTAGGTACGAGACTTCCGAAACAACATAAAGGGCAGCCAAGGCCTTAGCTTGGAGGGGCGACGTTGGAGAGATCGAAGGATACGACGCTTAACTAGGAGCAAGGGAACCGAAGGATACTGAAGGGGACCGAACAATGAGAGTGAAGGATCGAGCTGCACAAGTAACATGCTACACAAGGAGGACGCGCTCAAGGGGACCGAAGACGCTCAAGGGGACCGAGCGCGTATTTATGGAAAGAAATCTTCCTAGAGATAAAGAAGGAAAGAGTTGATTCACCAAGAGATTTACCAGATTCGAGATCTTAACAGTTGAAGCTAGTTTGTCATTATATTCGGGTAGTTTAGATTTAGTACTTTATTTATTATTATTCACTTGCTTTTAGGTAATTAGTTCCCGGTGATTATGCCATAGTATAAATAGCTTAGTTCTTTCATCATTAGAGTGGTTGTCGAACTAGAGAGAAAGAGTTCATCTTGGTTTAGAGCTTAGGCAATAACTAGGAGAGTTGAGAGAAACTAAGAACTGTGTGTTCGCCTAGTAGTTGTAAGTCTCACAAGAAATCAAATCAACCAACGTTTTGGAGTTGAAGTGTTTATTTTTTCTTATTCTTATATTTCCGCACAAATGATCGTATCTTTAGTTAGACTAAGTTCTTCACGATCCACAATTGGTATCAGAGAAGGATCCAATTCCAATACGGCAATGAAGAACTCAGAGTTCAACCTCGGCATGTCCCTCAATAAACCTCACCAGCTTCGAGAAGGAGAACTTGATTGGTGGATGGGAGTTCACACGACGTTCATCCAAACCCAAGACTACCAATGCTGGAAAATCATAGAACTTGGAGATGAAGTGCTTCTAGAACTGGAGGATAGAAAGGATTGGCAACCAGAACACTACGCCAAGATGGAGAAGAATTCAAAAGCTCGACAACTGATTCTATGTGGACTCTCTCGCACAGACATTGACAAGGTCATTGGCATTCCAACTGCCAAAGACATGTGGGAAGCTATCATCTCCATACACAAAGGGAGCAAAAATCAGAAGGACACCAGAAAGTTCAAGCTTTAAAGGGAGTTTCAATCCTTCAAACAACTCCCTGGGGAAAATGTGCCAGCCTACCAATTGCGCTTCACCATTCTGGTCAACAAGCTAAAGGCCTCTAGTGTAACCATTCCAGCCTCTAAGCAGACACTGGCTGTCATTTATGCTATGAGTGATAAATTCGAGCTCACTCGACGAATCACACTCATGTCACCAGATTGCAAGAAACTTTTAGTTGTAGACATTTTTGGCAAGTTCTTCGACCAAGAACGCTGATTCGCTAAAGGGGTTAAAGGTAAAAGAAGCCACTGGAACAACGTTGATGCTCACGAAGGTGCTTGAGAATATGGAAATCAATGACGATGAAGAAGATGAGGACGATGATACAGAAGTCGCCCTCATGACTAAGATGGTTAAGAAATGGTTCAAAAAGAGAGCTGGATTAGGCGAAGCATCATCATCAGCCAAGCGCGACGTCAAGGAGTATACATGCTATAATTTTCAAGAGAAGGGCCATCTCGCCAAGACGTGCACTAACGAAGGATTCTAAGGCAAATGTCTCATGGACAATGCAGAGGCACTCAACTCTGAGGTAAAAAACTCATAATTCCTTTCCTAATCGATTAGATATGCTTGAAAATAAAGACCTCATTAATATGATTAAAGGGCTACTAGAGGGCACTGAAGCCTTAGAATCTCAAGTCACTGAATATGAAGAGGAGGTTAGTGAACTACGTAATGAATGTCTAGACCTATCCACTAGGTTAGCTGAGAAAGAGAAGGCCTTAGTAAAATCTAGGGAACTAAGTCTGATGACGAAATCCTGCGAGGGCTGCAAAAGGAAGCAACCTCAAGGGGGTCGTTAAAGGACCTAGAACTCAAGGTAGAAAGCGATTTAGAACTAATTCTTACAAAGATCACCAATTTAACTAAATATGTTAATGAGAAAACCGTGAATCAAACTGTCTTTGTAAAGGCTAGACCTAGATTAGGATATGACGTAGACTTTTCCAAGTGCCTGAGTGCTAGTGAAAGCTCACCAGAGAACTAAGTGAAAAAGCTGAAACCTTAGACAAGGCCCTTCAAATATGTAGAAGCAAGAATGAATTCTTGGAGAACAAGGTTAAGGCACTTGAACAACCATTAGGAGATGACAATCACTGGTTTCATGGGGTAAAGGCTCATAAGATGTATGTGAGCCAAGCCCAAGGGAATGCCACAAACATAATAGATCCCAAGATTAAGGGTAGGAAGCCCTTTAGACTTGGAAAGGGCAAATATGGTTATGTGAAGTACAACGGATGGTGCAGATTTTATGGTAACAATGGTCACACTATACACTCTTGCAAGAAGAAGCAAGCGCTAAGTAAAAAGGCATACAAGTCACCCACTCGCGCTACATGCAAAGTGAGTAGCTTGAATAAAGCTTATTACCTAGAGACTGCCTCCTCATCTAAAGGCCAAAGGCTCGATCATAGTACTTTTCCTCACACTAACCATAAAACTAATCCACCCAGAAAAGCTGATCTTCAATGGGTTCCAAAAGTGTGATTGCTTATTTACAGGAAAACTTGAGCAGTGAGAGCAAATGGTACATAGACAGTGGTTGCTCATGTCACATGACTGGTGACAAGGAGAGATTAAGAAGTTTTCAAACATATGATGGTGGAAGTGTAAATTTTGGCAACAAGAGAGCTAGAGAAATCACTGGACACGCAAAGGTACATCTAAATGACAAGATGGAGATCCAGATGGTGAACTTTGTGGAGAGCCTTTGTTACAACCTCTTAAGCGTAGCTCAACTCTGTGATGAGGGACCAAACGTAGTGACCTTTACTACCTCGAAGTGCCTTGTGAGAAATGTTATTGGGGAGATCATCCTAAGGGGGAAGCGAGTCAACAACACTTATATATTCGACTCTAGCTTCATCCCAAAAGGTTACCTTTGTCTCGCTACTATTGAAGATCAAACAGAATTATGGCATCAACGACTAGGGCATGTAAATCTTCACCTCCTACATAAGTTGTGTGCAAAGGAGCTAGTTCGTGGTCTACCTCTTATCAAGATAGACAACTTGACACACTGTGCTAATTGTGTTAAGGGCAAACAAGTCCGAACCTCATTTAAAGCCAAGCAGAACGTCACAACAAAGAAGCCCCTTGAGCTTCTTCATATGGACCTCTGTGGCCCAATGCGCGTTCAAAGTCTTGGTGGAGCACGCTACATATTTGTGATCGTTTATGACTACTCTAGGTTCACATGGACCTTATTTCTGCGCTCCAAGGATCAATCCTCCTCACGCTTCATAGAGCTAGTCGCCCTACTCGAGAATTCTCTATCTCTGAAGGTGCGCTCTATAAGATCTGATCATGGAACTGAATTTGAGAATGGAGAGATGCTAAGCTACTGTGTTGAAAGAGGAATTGCTCACAACTTCTCAGCTCCTAGGACACCGCTACAGAATGGAGTGGTTGAAAGAAAGAATCGAACGCTAGTAGAGATGGCGCGCACCATGCTTCTTCAAAGTGGTGTCACTCCCTCCCTATGGGCTGAAGCGGTGAACACTGCATGCTACATTACCAACAGAGCTCTTCTATGCCCCTCTCTAGGCAAGACTCCCTATGATCTGATCAAGGGATATCTTCCAAGCATATCTCATTTCAGGGTATTTGGATGCAAGTGCTACGTGCTGAATAATGGGAAAGATAATTTAGGCAAGTTTGATGCACTAAGTGATGAATCCATCTTTCTTGGCTATGTCCCAGCAAGCAAAGCGTACAAGGTCTTCAACCAAAGAACAAGAACCTTCGAGGAGAGCATACATATAGTGTTTGATGAAAGCACCTTCCTTGCTTCCTAGACAAATACTTCCGATGCATTCCCAGAAGTCGCGCCCTTAGAAGCCCCTTAAGATATTGTTCGAGCACCTTCTCATAAATCCTTAAACCCACTCGCCCCTCCTTATACAGCCTCAGTTCCCTTAGGCCCTGACTCAGACAGCGATAACGAAGGGTCTTCTACCTCAAACTTTGATCAGAACACATATCCTCCCACTAGAGCGTTTCAACAACAAGGTGCTCATCCTCCAACGAACATGCTCACCCCAATCCATTCTGGGATTCACACTCGCTCTCGTGTAGCTCAACTAGCTCCTCTAGAGCCAATCGCTTAAGCACTTGACGAAACAGCTAAGGAAACCAGCCTTTGTGCCTTCAACGCCTTCGTCTCTCTCACTAAGCCTATGAATATCAAAGAAGCCATCCTCAATCCAGATTGGGTGGCTGCTATGCAAGAAGAGCTTTATGAGTTCAAGCGAAACAAAGTCTGGCGCCTTGTCCCTAAGCCCTCCAATCGCACCATCATAGGCACTCATTGGGTCTTTCACAACAAGCTCGATGATTCAGGAGCTGTGGTCAGAAACAAAGCACGTTTAGTAGCACAGGGGTACAATCAACAAGAAGGGATCGATTATGATGAGACTTACGCCCCAGTTGCTAGATTAGAGGCCATTCGACTTCTTATTGCCTTCGCTTCGCACAAGGGCTTCAAGCTCTTTCAAATGGATGTGAAGACGGCCTCTCTCAATGGTGTGCTTAATGAAGAAGTGTACATGAAGCAGCCCCCAGGCTTTGAAGACTCGAATCACCTAGAGCATGTTTATTTCCTGGACAAGGCCCTCTATGGGTTAAAGCAAGCACCAAGAGCATGGTATGAGTGCCTCTCTGAGTACCTCCTCGCCAACAACTACAAGAGGGGAACAATCGACAAGACGCTCTTCATCTAGAAACATAAAGGCGACATCCTAGAGGTTCAGGTATACATTGATGATATTATTTTTGGTTCAACTAACATGTCGCTTGTAGAGAAATTCAAAGACGTGATGAGTAGAAAGTTCAACATGAGCATGATAGGGGAACTCAACTTCTTCCTTGGAATGCAAGTGGTGCAAAAGGCTGAAGGCATTCAAATTCATCAACAAAAGTATCTAAGGGAGATCATAAAGAAGTTTGGGATGGACAATAGCAAGCCCCTTCACACTCCAGTGTCCACATGCACTAAGCTAGACGCAGACCTTAACTGCCCCAGGGCAAATGAAACACTCTATAGAGGTATGGTAGGATCTTTATTGTACTTGACTGCCTCTAGGCCCGATATTGTTTTTGCAGTGAGCTTGTGTGCACGTTTCCAATCTGGGAGTCGCACGTCGCCATCATCAAGCATATCCTTCATTACCTAAAAGGGACTGATAATCTTTGTTTATGGTACCCTAAGATCTGCGATTTTACCCTTGTTGGATACACAGATGCTGACTACGCAGGCTATCTCGTTGATCGAAAGAGCACCTCAGGTATGGCCCAATTTCTAGGCCCTTGTCTCGTTTCATGGGGCTCTCGCAAAAAGAACTCAGTAGCTGTGTCTACCACCGAGGCTAAATACATAGCAGCCGCTTCTTGTTGTGCTCAACTCCTATGGATCAGCAACAACTCACTGACATCGGAATCTCGATGGGCTCGATTGAAATAAGGTGTGACAACACAAGCACGATCAACATCTCAAAGAATCCTGTGCACCAATCTTGAACCAAGCACATTGACGTGCGTCATCATTTCCTTCGAGATAATGTGGAGAAGAAGCACATCGAGCTCACCCATTGTAGAACTGAGGATCAAATAGCAGACATCTTCACCAAGGCCTTGAACAAGGAACCGTTCATCAAACAAAGACTTCACTTGGGCTTGATTGCCTTTCACTAAGCATCTCCTTGCACGTAAGCCTTCTCCCTTATTCTTGTGTAAATTCAGTGGTCCTTTTAATCTTGGGAACTTAGGTCTAATAAGTGCGCGAACCTAGCCTATACTCTTAGGGGTATTCGTCCTTTGCATGCTTTGTGTGACGCTAAATGATAAATGCTTAGTTAGGCCCTCTCTAGGATTGCACTATTGCTTGCTAAAACTTGATCTATTTTCATGCTATTCATTTTCAAGCCCTTATATATATATATGCACGATGATCGCTTCTTAACCTCATAATCAAGCCCCCCAGATATGATTCGTGCTTGTAGGCCAGTTCCTTAGCCTTGATCTCAATGTTACGTTCCCTATGACCATATAAGCCACAACTAGGAATATTCATTGAGATGTCAAAAAGCCTACCCATATATGCTTAGCACCTCTTGTTTTTAAAAGAGCTTTTATGTCCCTTTGTGTTTGTGAGTTTATTATGTGCTTAAGCGAGTTGAATTATCCTACTGAGAATGGGAATTGAGACACAACGCATCCTAGAATGGGGACCGAGTAAGTAGAAGAGATCACAACCGCAATGTTTGAACTACATGTCCTTGGGGACCGAGTAACTCATATTAGAGCGCAGCGTAGATAACTTCAGGAACTGAGTATAGGGACCGATAGAATTTTAAGGACCGAGCGTCTCAACGATCGACTATCTTCTAGGCACTCATTACTCGCCAGTCTACCAACGGTCACTTGCATCTGCGATATACGAGGCGTCGCTCCAAATCTGAAATAAGGCCATTGTGATTCGACCGTTTGACACTCTCCATAAATAGCCCCCTCGACCAGATTCAGTCCCCCTTCACCACCTCTGCAACTATTCACTCTTCTTAAACCCTCTCTCTCCAAAGCACTCGGCGTTCAAACCCTGGTACTCTTGACACCTCTTCCCTTCTCTACTTCACAAATTCCACTCACTCAAATCCCAAAAAATGGCCAACCCGATGAACACTGACCCCGCGAAATGGGCTGATTTCCTTAAGTTCCAAGAGTTCATGAAGAGCTCCACAGCCACTGCTCCTGTTGCACCCTCTACCTCCACGACTCCAGTCCTCCCTGACTCAGCACCACCAAAGCCCCTCTCTCCCATACCAGAGAAGGTGCCCAGTCCTCAGTCCTCAGCCCTCACCTAACGCTCACTCCACCTCTCCAACACCCATGGAGGAAGACCAAATGACCCCCGTCATTCACCCTATCTCCTCCAATGACGTCAAAGCATCATCCACTGACTCCACCGAGCACACCCCCTCCGCCTCCAGACATGATGCATCCACCCATCACCAGCCTGACATCACATCCACTGCCCTTGCTCTCACTACTCATCCCTCTCCGTTGCCTCAGACCTCCCTTAAACGAGCCTTAGCTATCACACCCTCCTCCACCACACAAAAACGCGAAAAGACGATCGCCTTGCCTGAAAGCGACGAGTCCCTCAGTCTCCCACCCACTCACGACAATTTCTCGACTCGAGTCGTCATCAAGCCTCTAATCATAGGACAAGGCTTCTGGTCCAGCCTCAACCCTGCAGAGTTCGATGTCGTTGCCGCCATCGCCTCCCTCGAGCGCACTCTCTGGTCAGATCTCGGGGTGGAGCCATTCATAGTCGACTATAACGAGGTGAGAAAGTTCTACCATGCCCTCGCCGTCATGACCTCCAATCCAAGCCAGCTCTACTCTGTGGCCCACATTCCATGAGGGACGAGCTTAAGACGCTGAACGTCAAACTAATGGAAAAGGTGCTCGATCTTCCAACAGGCGAAGGGTATGCGTCTCTACCGAAGAAGAACTGGCCCTCTAGAAAGGGCGAGACGCTGGATCTGCTGGTGGGGAAGTTGCATCCAAGGGAGATCAAGACGCACATGCTGGGCTTCGGCATAGAGCTCATCCATTATATCATGCTGCGCAATATCATCCCTCGTCAACAGAAGCGCGATACTATCACCATTGCAGTTGCGTGCCTGCTACGAGAGGTCATCGAAGGGAGTCTCATAGACACACCGCGACTCATCCTCTCTCACATGATGACGGTGAAAATGCATAAGAACCACGCGCTTCCCTACCCCCACATCGTCAAGAAGCTCATGCTCGAGCAGGGGATTTACAGGCCGATCAAGGAGACGCCCTGTGAAAGTATTATCACTGAGAATGGGCTACGCCGACTAATCAAACACGCCAGTATGGATGCACCGGTTGAGAAGCTTCTCCTTGGCTCCACTCCCAGATCTGACCCTAAGCCCGAGCCCAAACCAAAGCCTGACTCCTCAGCCCCTCCCAAATCTGAACCCAGACCTCGCCGAATCAAGAGCCCCTCAAAGGATCCCAAGCCACTATTTCCTCCGAACATGAGCTCAGAGGAAATTCACCTTCAGACCTTGGAAGTTGTACTTCAGACCAATCGATATCTATCAAGGCTCAGGCGTATGCTCGACTGGCATCTTCATCATGTCAAGGCGCTCATGATCGGGCCTCTAAAAGAGGGTTGCGAGGATGAATACCAAGGTGAATACCACTGGGAGTAGCTATTGTCTCAGTTCCCCTTAGGGCCCCTTAAAATTCAAAGCTCCTCTATAATCCTTGTCAATTTTTGCTCTTTTTTGGTTGCTATTCTGTGTGCTCTCATATTTTATCAATGAATTACTTGCTTTGGTTCACTTATCTGCTTGCTCTAGTGCGTACTGAGATAGGGCTAGACTTATTGTGTTTTCTTTTGTATCACTTACTCATTCCTCTAGAAGGCACGCACGTGCTACACTTAGTTTCCCTTGATTAATATTGCGCATTCCTTTTTACATGATGTCAAAAAAGGGAATATTACAGACATAGGAGTTATTTAATTTAGAAGGAACCAGAACATATGAAGTTAAAGGGCGATGCTTATTACTTGTTCATTGATTAAGGGGGAATCGAAAGCTACTTCTTTTCTCAGCTCCATAATACGCCTATGCCAGGATTCTAAGTTTGTCATCATTAAAAAGGGGGAAATTGTTAGTTATATGAACTAGCCCCTTAGTTCGTATAACTGATAATGCCTCAGTTTTAATGATAACAAACTACCTTATGAACTAATATGTGTATTGAGTGAGATATCACATGAAATCGATAGGCCTTTGAGTTACTTAGGAAGCTTAAGTGTGGAAAGCAACGAGCTTAAAAGAAGATACAAGAGTGAGTTCAGCGAGAAGACTAGCGCTCAAGGCGCTTAACTAGGAGCAAGGGAACCGAAGGATACTGAAGGGGACCGAACAATGAGAGTGAAGGATCGAGCTGCACAAGTAACACGCTACACAAGGAGGACGCGCTCAAGGGGACCGAAGACGCTCAAGGGGACCGAGCGCGTATTTATGGAAAGAAATCTTCCTAGAGCTAAAGAAGGAAAGAGTTGATTTGCCAAGAGATTTACCAGATTCGAGATCTTAACAGTTGAAGCTAGTTTGTCATTATATTCGGCTAGTTTAGATTTAGTACTTTATTTATTATTATTCACATGCTTTTAGGTAATTAGTTCCCGGTGATTATGCCATAGTATAAGTAGCTTAGTTCTTTTATCATTATAGTGGTTGTCGAACTAGAGAGAAAGAGTTCATCTTTATTTAGAGCTTAGGCAATAACTAGGAGAGTTGAGAAAAACTAAGAACTGTGTGTTCGCCTAGTAGTTGTAAGTCTCACAAGAAATCAAATCAACCAACGTTTTGGAATTGAAGTGTTTATTTGTTCTTAGTCTTATATTTCCGCACAAAAGATCTTATCTTTAGTTAGACTAAGTTCTTCATGATCTACACATTATTTGCCAATTTAGGTCTATATGGACCTATTAAGGCGCAACTGGTTAGAAAGATCATATACTAGGTTACAACTGGGTTAATTAAGCTTGTAACTGGACTATATTGAGTTCATTTGAACGTTATCCATCAATTAGGTCTATATGGACCCGTTAAGATCCAATTGGTTCGAAAGCTCATATACTAGGTTATAACCAGGTCAATTAAGCTTGTAATAAGACTAAACCAAGTTCATATGAACGTTACATATCAATTTAGCCTAATTGGACCAATTAGAAACCAATTGATTTGAAAGCTCATATTTATTGCGTCAACTAAGCTTGTAACGGGACTATGTCGAGTTCATTTGAACGTTATCCGTCAATTGGGCCTATATGGACCAGTTAAGGCCCCACTGATTCGAAAGATCATATAGCAGGTTATAACCCGGTCAATTAAGCTTGTAACAGGACTATGTCGAGTTCATTTGAAAGTTATACATTAATTGGGACTATCTGGACCCTTTAAATTGGTTTGAACGCTCATATACTAGGTTATAATCGGGTCAATTAAGCATGTAATAGGACTATTTCGAGTTTATTTGAAGGTATCCATCAATTGGACTTATATGGACCCATTAAGGCCCAACTGGTTCGATATCTTATATATCAGGTTGTAACCGGGTTAATTAAGCTTATAACGTGATTATGTTGAGTTCATTTGAACGTTATGCATCAATTGACCCTATAGACTCGTTAATGTTCAAACATATACTATGTTTGAAAGCTCATATACTAGGATCTAAATGCATTATGGTCATTTTTAACATAACCATGTTGCTGCAACAAAAACCAATGGTAACATTTGAACACAACCAGAGTGTGTTAAAAAAAGTACCGGTTATTTTTTAACACAACCTTGTTGTGTTCTAAAAGCAACAAAATATTTGAACACAACCGAAGTGTGTTCAAAAAAGTAATAATCATTTTTTAAGACAATCAAACTGTGGTCATAAAATATAATGGTATTTTTTAACACAACATTGATGTGTTTAAAAAGTAAAAGAATACAAGTTTTGAACACAACTACAATGTATTAAATATTAAAAATAATGTTTTTGAACGCAATCAAAGTAAATAAAAATATTGTTTATGAACACAATTAAGTTCTGTTCGTACAATTTCCCAGAAACGATTCATGTCTTGTTTAAATTTTATTTGGAGAGATTTAAAAAATATTGGATTCGAAATAATTAAAATGTTGAACACACTGTGAACGTATTCAACTTCAGGAAAAAAGCTATACACACTTTGTTTGTGTTCAAAAGTGGGTGTATACCCCAAATTTTCTGTGTAAAAGTATGAAGCCCCTTACTTGAACACATTCATATTGTGTTCAACTTAACTTTTTTTTAAAAAAAAAAACAAAATGTTTTTTTGCTAACCCGGTTTCACGTGATTCTAAACCAGTTTAGTGGCTTTCAAACCGGTTTATTTGAACACATTTGTAACTTCAATCTTCATCTGCATCTTCAACTCTGGAGTTCTCTCAAAAGAATGTAAAAATATTTAAATACACATTACTTGACTCCCGAGTCCGAATCATTACAACTCCAGTAAAAATCTCAAAACTAATACAAATGTGTGCTAAATAATGTGAATAGAACAATCATGATTGAATCTTATCAATTGATTTCTATCATGAATATGAGAAACTTCTTTGTTCCGCCTGATTATTAATGGCTGCATTTTGTTTAAGTTTTAGTATTCTTCCATCGTTTGAGATTCTTTTATCCATGTTATTTTGATTCTCTTGAATGCAATGCTTTATTGAGTTCTATTGACTTCTCTAGCATGTTTTCATTCTTCTATGCTATTATACACGTCATAGATGTGCATAATAGCATAGTTTTAGCATGTTTTTATGATTACAACTACATTAGTGTGTATTTGGTCCTTGTTGTATTCTGGCCACTTATGTGACATTCTGAAGTTTATGAAGACCTATAAAGAGTTGAAGATGAAGAGTGAAGTCCGAGGTTATTGAAGATTGATTGAAGAAGTTGAAGGAGTCAAAGACTGATTGACTAGCAGACATCATTACACCTATGAATATAGTCGTTTGAGTCCGTAAGAAGATTGCTCAGATCAATTAACGACGAGTGTGGTTTACACTATGATGGTCGTCGTCCGCATGTCAGCGCCAGCTAGTTTTCACATTTATTTGCTTTTCCGAATTTACTTTATCTTTTTGGGCTTTTCTTATGTTGCACCCCTATTTTATTTATGGTTATTGTTATTTTAAGTTATTTGTAAGTTTAGGCTGGAGGCTTAGAAGTATATTAGGTTATTTTAGACTTAGTTGCTTGCATCGGCTTTTACACACATTGTTCTACAACAACCTCCAACCTAAAACTATTGTTTCCTGTACTTTTATATGTCGAACTAACTTTATTTTTCTTCTTAAAGTTGAGTTGAAGTTTCAATAGTTTATTGATGTGAGCTTATCAAATTTCTACCAATGCAATTGTTAATTTTTGTCTCTTGAATTTCGTGATTATTGATTGATTGATTGAATTTTAGGTTGATCGTCTAGGATTTGGTTTTATTTATCATATTGCTAGGATAGATTGTATCGGGTTGAGCATTCTGTTCCTTCGAAGCAAGCATGTTGTCTAGTATCGGGTTGATCTAGTCATCATGTAGAGACTTGAAGCATGGACTAGCTTAGTATCGGGTTGATCTTTGCGACCACCATATCATGTATATTCCTTGCTTATTGCCTCTAGTAGTTTGAATAATTGATATTTTCATGGCTAATAGTTTTTAGATATGATTAGAATTCTCTAGTTGAGGTTCTGGTTAATTTTAAATCGGAACAACATGCATTAAACGTAGAGTCTTTGGATTTAGTGTGATCACCAATACTACTTAACATTGATAAGATACTCCACCAATTGCGTTTGCCCCATCATATTACATCATTTGTTTAATTTTATTTTCATAGAGTAGATTACAATACAATCCTCTTTGTTACTTTTGATTTGTATGATTGAAATTGCATTAATAATCTACCGAAATAAGGACCCATGTGGATTTGACCTTGACTTTCCTCTCTACTACATATTTGTTAGTTTAAGATTTTTTAGTATTATTTTGAGGTTCACCTCATAACTTTTTCATATAACATGGGTTTGCATTGATTTAACGACCAACCGAACACCCGTTATCAATTGACGTCGTTGCTGAAGAGGCAATTCTTATTTTTGATTATTTTATGACTTATTTTGTGCATATACTGGTGTGAACCATTCTGTCGTTTGCATCTGTTCCACTAATTCGTCTCATGTTCTCTTTAATTCAGAAATAAAGCGAGACTTCATCCAAGCTAGAAGGGCGGGCCAAGCTTTATCTTTGGAATAGGAAGAGGACGAGTTAGTTGGTTCGTTGTTTGATTCAGAGTATGAAGTTGAAGAAGTTCCAATGGCACAATGACTTGGACCGCTCTTAACTTGGAGGAGCGGAATATGGCAGTGGTGTTTCCAGCACTCCTTGAAGGTTAGTAGTTTGAGATTAAGAATGGGGTTGTTCATTTACTACCTAAATTCTCTAGAGGGTGAGGTTGTTCTCCTTCTCCTTGACGCAATTTGCAAAGGACTGGTACCATACACTTTCTACGGGAAGTGTCAACAACTAGGTGGAAGTAAAGAGGCTTTTCTTAGCCAAACATTTCCTTTCTACCAAGTCCAACCAACTGAAGAAGAAGATAAGCAACATTGAACAATTTTATGAGGAATCGTTGTACGACTACGATGAGAGGTTTAAGAAGTTAGTCAAGAGCTACCCCTACCGTGGTTATTGTGAGCAAAATTTGATCCTTTATCTCCAAGGTGGTCTTCGAGAGGATGGGCATTGTATAGTTAACACCGTGTGTTGAGGTAATATTCATAAGATGACTAATAAGGAGGCTTTGGATTTGTTTTCCACTTTAACATATGATTCCACACAATAAAGTGGAAAAACACATTTAAACAAGGTGTGATGAGTGCTACAAAAATTGATCCTAATGAGATAGCTTTGTTAAAGTAAGATATTAGGTGGTTGAAGTAGAAGGGTATGCCTCACCAAGCTAAGACTTGAGAGTTTTGTCAAGGTGAGTACCAATCCACTAATGTGTGCATGACTATGAAAGAAGAGGTAAACACCATAGGGTACCAACATGGCCAACAGAGACCTAGATTTGATGGTCAATATAATCGGCCTTAGAGGAATCATCCTAACTTGAAGGGGAGAAATACTGAGAATTAGCTAAATCCACCAACGTGAGCTTAGGCACCGGTACAGGCCCCTAAACCTATCGATGATAAGATGCTGAGAGCACTAATGCAAGGTAACACCGAGATCAATGTTAATATGAAGCAATTAAATACTGCAATTGTGAAATTGAAAGAGAGACAATTAGCAACTCAAGATAACTACCAAGCAACACAAGCGAACTTCGACCGACAACCTAATCAACTGACTCAGGTTGTGGGACAAATTCAGTAGCAAATTTTGGGTTGACTCCCTTCATAGAAGGGGAAGAACCCCGATATCCACAATGTAAGTTCAATGCTTGTTAGCTTTGAGGAAGAAGAACTTGATTTTGAAAGTATTTGGGACTTACAACTCCTGTCTTTAGCGTAGTAGGTTTTAGAGTGAGATAAAAATGCTCCCTCCCTACTCAACTTTAACTATGGAGATTACGATGGGTGCCGCTCCAAAACATTTCTACAATAGAAAGATACCACCACACCCTCCTTTAATTCCCTTCAAAAGTCCAAACAACCGAACAACGTGTGCCTCTACACAACCAGCGCACACCTTTCAACTTTTTGGCATAAATTTCCAACTCCAAACTTTTCAATTATTTCATTCAATATGTTGGGAGTTCGTTCGAAGAAGGCGCATGCCAGTCGCCATGGTCCAGCTAAGAAGGTGAAGAAGGTCCCGGATATGGCCATGAACATTGCCAATGTTGAATCCCAGGAGTTATAAACGACTATGTTCTTTAATCCCGATATGATGCAAATGCTCAAGATTGAAGGTTGTATGAGGATGATGTTACATTGGTGCGGCTTAGGTCATTTTTATGACAAGGGTGCTCCCACATATGATTCATGGACTCGGGAATTTCTTGGGCCTGGTGATGTTTAAATATGAAGCGAGAGACGATGATGCAATCTTAGCTTCACACAGTCCCCTGAGAGTCCGAGACAAACAAAACCATGATGTCGTCCTTGGACTAATAAACGGTAAATAGTTATTAACTATTTATATTATAATTAGTATTTTATTTATTAATTAATAGTCTCATGTTTTTAGGCATTGTCTATTTTTGGTGTGTGCTTCTCTCATGCTTAAAAGGGGTCCATATTGGTAGAATAAGACCCAATCCCATTAGGGTTTTAGGAAAGGTTATTTGGCTATATATACCCTACTTCTATTTCCTTTACAATCACGTTGAGTTATATATGCAATTTATAAGTCGAGTTATCTCCTCTCTTGCATCGACATTAAACCCAGTTCGGGCTCGCAAGTCAGCCAACAATTATCCTATTTTTCGAACACAAAGTCAACAATGTACGAACGTCATAGTGTAAACCACACTCGTCGTTAATTGATCCGAGCAATCTTCTTACAAACTCGAACGATGATCTTCATAGGTGTAATGACGTATGATGGTCAATCAGCCTTCGACTCCTTCAGCTTCTTCAATCGATCTTCAATAAGCCTCAGACTTCACTCTTCATCTTCAACTCTTCATAGGTCTTCATAAACTTCAGAGTGTCACATAAGTGGCCAGAATATAACAAGGACCAAATACACACTAATGTAGATCTAATCATAAAAACGTGCTAAAACTATGCTATTATGCGCATCTACGACGTGTATAATAGCATAGAAGAATGAAAACATGCTAAAGAAATCAATAGAACTCAATTAAGGAGTGCATTCAAGAGAATCAAAATAACATGGATAAAAGAATCTCAAACGATGGAAGAATACTAAAACTTAAACAAAAACTAGGTTTCTACTACCCGTGCTTCGCACGGATTTTTGTCTTTTTGCGAGATTATATATACATTGAACATTATTGTATGTGTTTAATGTAAATTATTCACCAACACACAAATTTGTTATCCTTTGCTTTATTCATGTAATTTTTTATCAATCTAAATGTTGATATATGAAATATAGGAAAGAAATAAGAATAATATTTTTGTAAAAATGAATATGTTATAGACTGTGTAACATGGACAAGTTAAAAATGCCCACATATCCTGTATGCTCGGATACGATAAAAACCAAATCAAAATGTTTTTAAATTATAAATTGGAAAATTGATTATTGGACTTCTATTGTTTTAAGCTCAACTTGAATAACGAAAGAAACATAAACACCCATTTCAATCGGGGGTCTTGTGATCTCCTTTTTGAACCTCCGTGAAGGAAACTTCATTAAATTTCCGATGTGGGAGGCTAACAAATCTCAACATGTAACATGAGTTTTTGTACACATCCAATGGTTGCAAATTTCATTCAGTTTCGATGTGGGAGAATAACTGAACATGTGTTAACTTCCACAGTTTTTACTTCTTTTTTGCGTTAAAGTGGACAGTTTTAATCATAATAGACTACTTATTAATTATATATTTTTCATAATTTTAGTGCTAAGAGTTAGATTTTCACAACAAAATATCCTCGTAGTCGTTACTACATGAAAATTTTCTCAATTATTGAATATGCAATCCAACTTTTATGAAGTACATATGCTAGAAAAAATGGAAGAAAAAAAGTCGCTAAAAAATTTAGAAATAAAGAAAGATCATTAGTAACTGGAAATCCTACATAATCTAATTCGGCAAAACTAATTGTCATGATAAAACATAAGAAATAAAAGTTTTAAACTGGAACTTTTTATTGGGCTTCTATTGTTTTAAGCTCAACTTGAATAATAAGAGAAACATAAAAAACCCCATTTCTATCGAGGGTCTTGTAATCTCCTTTTATACACCTTAAAGATAAGAAACTTCATTAAGTTTTCATTGTGTGAGGCTGAAAATCTCAACCTGTAACATGAATTTTTATACACATCCAATCGTCTAAAATTTTATTGAATTTCAATGTGGGAAAGCATTACACATGTGTTAATATGGATAGTTTTAACTTATTTTGGTTAGATTGAATAGTTTTAATGACAATAGACTATTTATTAGTTGTATGTTTTTTTCATAATTTAATGTTAATAGTCAGATTTTCACAACAAATATCCTCGTAGTCAAAACTATATAAATTTTTTTCTTCTGAATTATTGAATATTCAACCAAACTTTAATGAAGTACATAGGCTAAAAGAATAGAGGAAAGAAAAAATTAAAAAATTAAAGAAATAACGTTAATAACTAAGAATCCCACATAATCTAGTTCAGAAATCAAATTGTCATGATAAAATGTAAGAAATAAAAAATTTATACTGGAAAACTGATTATTGAGCTTCTATTTTTTTAAGTTCAACTTGATTAATAAGAGAAACCAAAATAACCAAAAATACATTTCTATCGGGATCTTGTGATTTCCTTTTATACTCCTCAAAAAGAAGGAAATTTCATTAACTTTTCCATGTGGGAGAATATTTGAACATGTGTTAATATGATTAGTTCTTACTTTTTTTGGATTGAGTGGATAGTTTTAATTATAATAGACTACTTATTAATTATATATATATTTTTATAATTTTAGTGATAAGAGTTAGATTTCCACAACAAATATCCTCGTAGTCATTATTATATGAAAATTCTTTCATTCATTGAATATGCAATCCAACTTGTATAAAGTACATAAGTTAGAAAAAATGGAAGAAAAAAATCACTAAAAATTAAAATATTAAAGAAAGATCGTATGTAACAGAAAATCCCACATAATCCAATTCGGAAAATCTAATTGTCATGATAAAACGTAAGAAATAAAAGTTTAAACTGGAAAATTGATTATTGGGCTGCTATTATTTTAAGCTCAACTTGAATAATAAGAGAAATATAAAAAATACATTTCTATCAAGGGTCTTGTGATCTCCTTTTATACACCTCAAAGTGAAGAAAACTTCATTAAGTTTTCTATATGGGAGGCTGAAATATCAACGTGTAACATGACTTTTTATATACATCTAATGGAAAACAATTTCACTGAGTTTCGATGTGGGGGAAACATTTAAACATTTGATAATATGGATAGTTTTAACTTATTTTTGTTAGATTGAATAGTTTTAATTATAATTGACTACTTATTAATTGTATTTTTGTTATATATTTTTCATAATTTTAGAGTTAAGAGTAAGATTTTAACAAAACATATCCTCGTAGTGATTACTATATAAAAATTCACTAAATTATTAAACATTCAACCAACTTTTATGAAATACACATGCTAGAAAAATGGAAGAAATAAATCATAAAAAAACAAAAAAAAATTGTAGAGAGATAGTAACTGAAAATCCCACATAATTCAATTTGAGAAATATAACTTTCATGATAAAACGTAAGAAATAAAAGTTTTAAACTGGAAAATTGATTATTAGGCTTTTATTGTTTAAGTTCAACTTCAATAGGAAGAAAACATAAAAACCGATTTCTACTGAGTATCTTGTCATCTCCTTTTATACACATCATAGGCAAGGAGACTTCATTAAGTTTTCGATATGGGAGGCTGAAAATCTCAACCTGTAACATGGTCTTTTGTACACATCCAATGGTCGGAAAATTTCATTGAGTTTCGGTGTGAGAGAACATTTACACATGTGTTAATATGAATATTTTTTACTTTTATTTGTTAGATTGGATAGTTTCAATTATAATAGACTACTTATTATTTGTATTTATTTTCATAATTTTAGTCTTAAGAGTCAAATTTTGACAAGAAATATCCTAGTAGTCATTACTATATACAATTTCTTTAAATTATTGAATATTCAGTCCAACTTTTTTTAAGTACATAAAAAAAAATGGAACAAAGAAATCATAAAATAATAATAATAAAAGAAAAATTCTGAGTAACTTAATATCCCACATAATCCAATTCGGAATATATAATTGTCATGATAAAATGTAAAGAATAAAAAATTTAAACAGGAAAATTAGTTATTTGACTTCTTTTGTTTTAAGTTCAACTTGAATAATAAGAGAAACACAAAAACCCATTTCTATTGAGGTCTTGTGATCTACTTTTATTCACCTCTAAAAGAAGGAAACTTCATTATGTTTCCGAAGTGGGAGGCTAAAAAATCTCAACCTTTAACATGACTTTTATACACATCCAATGGATGAAAATCTTGTTTAGTTTCGATGTGCGAGAATATTTGTACAGGTGTTAACATGGATACTTTTAACTTTTTTTTGTTAAAGGGATAGTTGTAATTGTAATAGACAACTTCATAACTACATATTTTTTTTCATAATTTTGGGTACTAAGAGTTATATTTTCATAAAAAATTATCCCCATAGTCATTACTATATAAAATTCTCTAAAATTTTGAATATGCAATCCAACTTTTATTAACCACATAGGTTTGAAAAAATGGAAGAAATAAATCAAAAAACAAAATTGAAGATAGATTGTTAGTAATTGAAAATCCAACAAAATCAAATTCAGAAAATC
The DNA here is from genome assembly GCF_046119375.1 of Phyllobates terribilis. Taxonomy (NCBI): domain Eukaryota; kingdom Metazoa; phylum Chordata; class Amphibia; order Anura; family Dendrobatidae; genus Phyllobates; species Phyllobates terribilis. Next base: position 66,885 of record NW_027366488.1, read on the forward strand.
TTATTGTCATGATAAAACGTAAGAAATAAAAATTTGAAACTGGAACATTGATTATTGGACTTCTATTGTTTTAAGCTCAACTTGAATAATAATAGAAATATAAAAACCACTTTCTAACGGGATCTTGTGATCTCCTATTATACACCTCAAAGAGAATGAAACTTTATTAAGTTTCCGATGTGGGAGGCTAAAAAATCTCAACCGGTAACATGACTTTTTTATACACGTTAAATGGTCAAATTTCATTAAGGTTCGATGCGGGAGCACATGTTAAAAAGGTGTTAACATGGATAGTTTGAACTTTTTTGGTCAAAGTGGATAGTTTTAATCATAATAAATTACTTATTAATTATATACTTTTTCTCAATTTTATTTCTAAGCGTCAGGTTTTCACAACAAATATACTCGTAATCACTACTATACAAAAATCCCTTAAATTATTGAATATTTAATTAAACTTTTATGAAGTACATAGGCTAGAAAAAATGGAAGAAAGAAATCGTAAGAAAATAAAAATTGAAGAAAAAATTGTTAGTAACTTAAAATCCCACATAATCTAATTTGAAAAATCTAATTGTCATGATAAAAGTAATATATAAACAATTATATAGATAAATAGGTTTGATCTTTTTTTGGTAAACTAGGAAGATAATACCCGTGCTTTGTACGGGCTTTTGTTCGAGGTTTGAGATCTTATATGTAATGTACACATTCCTAACACCCCTCAGTCATATAGATAATAATACACTTAGTGTTTTTTAGTTGTATTGTATTTTAAAAATATTGTATGATGTTTTTTGTTTCTCTGTTCTATGTATATAGTCGTATCAGTTCTATGGTTTATACTTTATATGAAAATAAGCATATAGTAAGTTTTCACCCAGATCGTATAAATATTAGGCAAACAAAAATATTTTTGTATATATTTTTAAGACCTTGTATTATTTTTTAACTAAATTTTTAAATACATTTGTTTAGTTAGCTTATCTGCCATTATTTTCTAAATTCTTATATACATATATTATGACATGATCTTGAATTTTAGTGTGTTTCCACTTTCTATCAAGTAAATATTATTATATTGGTTCATTCACAACCTAATAAGCTTATCTAAAATTTGATAGTATTATGTATTTTGTTTACAACAATATTCAAAGAATAAAAATCTACCTTAAACTTAAATCATAATAGAAATGCCTATAATCTTTAAAATACAATGAAATGATTTTATCCAAATGGATTCGTATTTTTCAGTAGGGAGGGATGCATCCTCCTTTAGGTAGGCCTTTCTCTATGCACCTTTTTTTCTTTCAAAAAATGAGAAATAAAGTACAATGTATTAGTTTAGGGTTTGTTAGGTGAGTATATTTATAAAGAGGTTTATTATTATAAAGAGGTTTTTATTGATAAGTTTGTTTGGTGGAAAAGTATTTTTTATGAAAAGACGTGTACTTTTTAAAATAAATTAGAGTATGAAAGATAAAATAAAAGATAATAGATGACACGTTTTTCGAAAAGAAGAAAAGTATTTATTTAAAATAAGGTTTTTATAAAGAATAAAGAGGCTTTACCAAACAGCGCCTTAGTTGGATGAACTTAATGCTTGGACTTCCTTTTGAAAAAAACTCTTATTTCTTTCATTAATATGGAATATTTTTACTATTGTCCAAATTGTAGTGTGTATAAGAGGTGGTGGAGATTGGGGAATGCACTTGTAAGGTTTATATAGGGTCCTAGAAATGAAGAGATTTGAAAAAAGAGTTACTAAAACTTATATATTGGGGGTTACTATTAGTATATTGAAGGCTTTAGATTTTACTCTTATTCAATTATAGTCAAATAATTCTAGCGATTGTGATTTTTATAACCTCCATTTTGTATGATGTTAATATAAAGATGAAGAGACTCAATAAATTAAGAAAAAAAAACATAAAGAAAAAATTAATAGTTCAATTTAGAGGTAGTGTATTTTAAAAAACATATATTATATAACATTTTTGTTTACTCTATTCTATGTATATAATTGTATAAGTTCTAGAGGTTTATACTTTATAGAAAAATAAGCATTAATATTAAGTTTCACCCAAGAACATACAAATACTAGGCAGAAAAAATATTTTTGTACATATTTTGAAGACCCCGTATTATTTTAACTAAATTTTCTAATAGATTTTGTTTAGTTAGTTCATCTACCATATTTTCCCTAAATTTATGTGTACATATATTATTACGTAATCTTGAATTTTATTGTGTTTTGTAAGTTTCCAACCAAGATTTTATAAATGGTAGGTAGGCAAAATATTTTCGTACATATTTTTAAGACCCTGTATTATTAAAATAAATTTTGTAAAATATTTTCTAGTTAGTTTATTTGTCATTATTTTCTAAGTTCTTGTATACATACACTATGACATGATCTTGAATTTTGATGTGCTTTCCCTTTCTAGGATAGATATAATATTATATTGTATTATTCATAATCTAATAAGCTTACCTAAAATTTAAAATCATGTACTTTGCTTATAAAAATATCCAAAGAATAAAAGATTATCTTAAACTTAAATCGTAATAGAAATATCAATAATCTTTAGAATACAATAAAACGATCTATTTCAAATATATTCTTACATCTTTAGTAGGGAGGGGTGCATCCTACTCCAAGTAGGCCTTTCACTATACATCTTTTTTCAAAAATTTGGAGGAACTTATTTCTTAGATTACTTGTCTAATTTGTACATGTAGTGTGTATGAGAGGTGGTAGATGGTGGGAGTGCATTGTAAGGTAAATATAAGGCTTACAAATACAGAGATTTGAAAAAGGGTTACTTACGAAAAATTTATGTATTGGTTTACATTTTACTCTTATTTAATTATAAAAAATTAGTTTCAAGTCATTATGAATTTTTTAACATCCATTGAGTATGATGTTACATGAAAATAAAGAGACTCAATAAAGTAAAGAAAAACACGAAAAGAAAAAAATAATAGTTGAATTTTAGAGGTTTGTATGGTTTATATAGTAGAAATGAAGAGATTTGAAAAATAGTTATCTATGAAAATTTATGTTTTTGGGTTTAGGTTTTAGAGTATTAATAACTTCATAAAAGAAATATTTTATTCGTGCTTCGCACGAGATTTATAAAGTAAAGTTGATAAATCATAAATTTATGCTTCTATACTTATAAATCATGATAACATTATTTACATAACTAATAAACTATAATAACTTTTGTTTTGATGTTATCTATCTATGATCTATGATATATTACTAAAGTTGATCTTCTCTTTTTTACGCGTCATTCATCTAGATACGCTATATCATCATTTTTATTTCCAAATTTAGTTAATTACACTTATATAGTTATCTTAATTGTATTTTATCTATTCAATGTACCATATACATGATTTCCATATATGTTATATAAGCTAGATTATCTATTTAAATATCATTTTAGCAATATCGTTATATCTGATCATATTTTACCTTATAGAAAGTATCAATATATATATATATATGTATATATATATATATTAATATCATATACTAACTTTAATGTATATAAAGTAAATAAGAAATTTTACGGAGAAAGAATCTTTGATTTTATTTATCATTTTTGAAAGAGCTATATAATGTCCGAATTTAATGGTTGCATTTTCAAACATATATAAAAAATTAATTACTTTCTTGGTACATAATTTTCTAAACTATATTATATTGACACCATTACAAGGAATGTATATCCAAATTTAAGCATTACATTTTATACATATTTATCTATTATATTTGTATTATAAGATTCTATGCAAGACATTGAAAAATATTCTAGTAATTACTAAGAGAATCCACAATGCATTGTATTTTATAGAGTGCTTAGTATTTTTTATTTTTTTTTTATTCCATATCCCATCTTAAAAATTCAATCTACTTTTTTCCACATCCCAAAGTTTTTTAACTCAAAATTTTTAATTACATCTTTATTTCTCCACCAACTACTTAAACATATAATAATAATCTGAATAGTCAATCTTAAGTTAATTAGTTATAACTTGATTAATATCTAATCAATTTATATCAAATAATATTTTATTAGTAATTAATTTTTTTTCTTGAACTTCTAAATTTGAATTTCGAAATTGTAGCTTTTAAATTTGATCATAAATATGTTCTCAACAATTTAGTTATTTTTTATTTTTACATATTAACTTATATTTATAATTGTATATTTGATATAACCATCTTATTTTAAAACTTAACACCATATTCAATATTATAAAAATAAATAACTCTTCTTCATCTTAATATATTATAAATTATTTCGCTTTTGCTGCAAACTTAATTAGCATACATACAAATAAAGAAAGTTGGCA